>NC_133396.1:86599337-86902367 GCF_047511655.1 Castor canadensis | reverse complement strand
ACCTTAGACCCATTCTTGATAGTGAGTTAAACTGTCACAAAGAACAAACTCACAAGAGCTCTGTGTCCTCACAGTAATGACAAGTATCTCGGATTCATATGTCTTAGGGATTCTCCACAGGGATCTGTAACTGTCTACAGACCATTTGTCTAAAGAGTGAAAACTATTATCTTTACACAAATTGGGACATAAAAACTACAACTGCTAATAAAGTAATAATTGTTCATTTGCAAAGTTTGAATATTTTCTTTTAACTAGAATATGTAAATAGAACAAGAATGTGACTGATTGATAGAAAGGAAGAAAAATCTCCCAAAGCCTCAAAGTCAAAGAAAAACTGAGGCCAAATACATACACTAGGAATTCAGCACATGACATCTTCTGTAGTTTATTCACAGTTCTGACTTGTGCAGTTCTACTTTTGATTCTTTGACTTCTCAATGGTACAAAAACAATACACACTCAGTAAAAATAGTAATTCAAATCTTTATTTTTTTCCTGGCTAACCATGTACAGTAGGATATGCTGGGAGATGCTGGGCAGCAATGGTAAGCCACAGCACACAGTTAGCTGCCTGGCTGGGAGGGGTAAATAGCAAATACTCTGTAGGAGACTGTTTTTGCTAAGCTGTCATATCTGGTAAATTAGGCGGATTAAATACATTTTTAGCCTGTGGTATGTTTAACTTATGACACATTAATCAGGACATAACCCCATCATTAAGTTGAGGAACATGTGTAACTTCAAGAAAGAAGATAAACAGCAAATTTGCAAAACTCTAATTTCATATGTAAACATGAAAACAAATTACATAGAAGCTGAAAAGTTAAAAAAAAATTAGAAGAGTATATCCAAATACATCAAAATAATGTCTAGCCATATAATGTTCTGCTACAACAGTCTCAGAAATTTAACATGAAGTAACTTCTTTTTTTTCCTTTGGCATTACTGGGGTTTGAACTCAGGACCCTTGCACTTATTAGGCAACCAGTCTACTACGTGAGCCATGTCCCTAGCCTTTTTTGCTTTAAGTTATTTTTCAGATAGAATCTCACGCTTTTACCCTGGACTAGTCTCAGACTGTGATCCTCTTACTTAATATGTTTATACCACCCAACTGGGATTACAAGCATGCACTACCACACTGGGACAAAATAACTTTTTGTTTTGCAGTATTGGATCTTGAACTCAGGACCTACACCTTGAGCCATTCCATCAGCTCTTTTTTTGTGAAGGGTTTTTTTGAGATAGGGTCTCGCAGAACTATTTGCCTGAGCTGGCTTCAAACCATGATCTTCCTGATCTCTGCCTCCTGAGTAGCAAGGATTACAGGCATGAGCCACCAGCACACAGCTACAAAATAACTTCTTAAAGTCTTTTAACCCACTATTAAAATCAGAATTCCAACAACTCTCTAAGCATTTCTTAGAACTGCCAAAACTTCAAAACTTCCAGAAGAGATAATGATCATTTTAGCCCAATTCTATCATTTTCAAGAAACAGGGGTACAAAAAAAAAAAAAAAGGAAAAAAAAAGGAAGCAAATACACACATTTAGGATCTTAGTCTCCAGTTTCAGTATTCCTTATAAAAGGCAAGTTTTTGTTACATTTACCCCATATGGTTTATAAGTCAATATTCTCAGGAGAACATATATGCCATCTGAAATCAAATATGCTTCAAAATTTTACAAATCATTTTTTTGTATTGTGCTATCCTCTGCAATTAAAATTTGTTCTAAAGTCAGATAAAAGTATCTAAGAAATGGAAGCAATTGCCTGATCAAAGAATAATACAAGTAAATATGTGAAGCAAATATTTAATTCTTGTACTGACTCCATGCTTTAGTATCCTTTACTATAAGGTATGCAAGACAGCTTTTCAACTGTGAGGAAATGCCTTGACAGACCAATGTAACTTGATCTTTATCACTTTAGTTACCAAGAATTCAACTCCTGAGGGAAGAAATGTTTCTACTTCCACTGGACTTTCCAAATACAATAGTGTGCACATCACTGTTGCCAAGTCGTGAATACAGATAATGACAATGCACTACATACTTCAAAAAAACCTAGAAAAGGGGCTTTTAATTGCTCTCACCAGAAAGAAATGATAAATGTTGATGAATGTTTAGTATGATATGAACATTATACAATGTACAAGTGTATCAAAACATCCCATGGTATCCCATAAATATACATAATTTCATGTTTATTAAAAAATTAAAACTAAAAAATAGGAACAATTAAAAACTGAAAAGACTTCTATGAAGCTGATATGAGGGATAGTGAATAATGAAATTAGGAACTAATTTTTGCAATCACCCTTATTAATAACATTTGACATTGTAAACTAAGAGTACTCGTGACATGACTTTTTTTGGCGAGACTGGGGTTTGAACTCAGGGCCTCATACTTGCTAGGTAGGCACTGTACCACATGAGCCATTCTGCCAGTCCTTTTTTGTGTTAAGTATTTTTCAAGATATGGTCTCGCAAACTATTTGCCCAGGCTGGCTTTGAACCATTGTCCTCCTGATCTGTACATCCTAAGGAGCTAGATTACAGACGGGAACTACCAGCACCCAGCTTTTTTTCTTTTTCTTAAAGAGAAAGAAAAGGGGAAGTTGAAGCAAGAGGAAAAAAGAAAAAAAGAAAAAAGAAAAAGACACTACAATTATTTAGGTGATATATTTTCTGTATATCAATACATTATTTTCCCTAAGTCTACTGTTCAAAAGAAAATTTCTTGACTGGGTCCATGGGTCAAGAGGTCAATGGAGTACTTGCCTGGCAAACATGAGGTCCTAAAGTCAAACCTACTACCACCAAAAACAGAGAAGGGGAAGGAGGTAGGGGGAAGGAAGTAGGAAGGGGAATGGAAAGCGAAGAAAAGAGAAAATTTCTGAAGAACATTCACTTTAGGTTGTGTAACTGACAACAGTCTTCAGGATAGGATACAGATCCACCTGAGAATGCATGAAGATCTTCAAAGTATATATGGACACAGAGAGCTTTAGGAAATCAATCCCCAAATACAAAACCTTCCATGTTTCTCTTTCCCTTTTTAATTTTTTTTTTTTGCAGTACTGGGGAGCTTGAACTCCGGGCCTACACCTCATTCCAACAGCCCCCTTTTGTGAAGGGTCTTTTTGAGATAGGGCCTCACAGAACTATTTGCCTGGGCTGGCCTTCCAACTATGATCCTCCTGATCGCTGCCTCCTGAGTGGCTAGGATTACAGGCATGAGCCACCAGGTGCCTGGCTTTCTCTTTTCTAAGACTGATATGCTTACCATTCATCACTCCATTTTCTTTCAAATTTCTAATCTTACTTTTTATATGGATGAGTGGAAAATGTGTTTTTTTATGTAAACAGAAGTTAACCTTAATGCATGGCCCTGGAGTGTACAAGTCTGGTACAACAAAATAAAGCAATATAAACAACTGCCGTTTGAAAAACTGAATGGCTCTAAAATAACTATGAAGTAAAACCTTTCACAAGTGAAGAAGTCCTCAATTCTATGAAATGAATAGAAGGAAGGGTATGAAACTAAAAAACAGAAATGGAAAGAAAACTAAAAACGCCATAATCATTAGCAAATTGACATAATTCTCTCTATATTAAACAAGTTATTTTGAAATGATTTTAATATGAAAAATTTAAGAAGATCTGAACACCCAATTAAAACATTAAAGAATAAAGTAACGTGTGAAAATTTCAGAATACATATGCGTCAAAACAAAAGATTATGTGTAAAAAGTGACAATGATTGCTTGCAGAATAAGGAAAATTTTGAAAAAACTGGGTTTCACAGACAATACTTTCATAATACTTAATCCTTAAGTAAAAAACAAATAATGACTGATACACCTCAGATTAAAACATAAAAGGGAAGAAATAAAAGGAATACAAATAGGTAAAGAAACTGTCAAAATATCCTTATTTGTAGACGATATGATCCTATACCTTAAAGACTCAAAAAACTCTATCCAAATACTCTTATTAGACACCATAAACAGCTACAGTAAGGTGGCAGAATACAAAATCAACTTACAAAAATCATTAGCTTTTCTATACACCAACAACAAACAAACTGAGAAGGAATATATGGAAACAATTCCATTCACAATAGCCCCCCAAAAAATCAAATACCTAGGAATAAAGTTAACAAAGGATGTGAATGAGGAGAATTATAAACTCCTGAAGAAAGAGATCGAGAAAGACTACAAAAGATGGAAAGATCTCCCATGCTCATGGATCAGCAGAAACAACATAGTAAAAATGGCTATACTACCAAAAGCAATCTACATGTTTAATGCAATTCCCATCAAAATCCCAATGACGTTCATCACAGAGACTGAAAAATCTACTATAAAGTTCATTTGGAAACACAAGAGACCACAAATAGCCAAGGCAATACTCAGCAAAAAGAGCAATGCTGGACGCATCACAATACCTGACTTCAAGCTATATATATTACAAAGCAATAGCAATAAAAACAGGATGGTACTAGCACAAAAACAGACATGAAGACCAGTGGAACAGAACAGAGGACCCGGATATGAATCCACACAGCTATACCCACCTCATTTTTTGACAAAGGTGCCAAAAACATACGATGGAGAAAAGATAGCCTCTTCAACAAATGTTGCTGGGAAAAGTGATTACCCATCTGCTAGAAACTGAAACTAGATCCATGTCTATCACCCTGTACTAGTATCAACTCAAAATGGATCAAGGACCTAAATAACAGACCTGAAACTCTGAGGTTACTACAGGAAGGAGCAGGAAACACTCTGGAAATAATAGGTATAAGCAAAGACTTCCTCAATAGAACCCCAACAGTCTAGCAACTAAGAGAACAAGGATGACAAATGGGCCTTCATAAAATTAAAAAGCTTCTGCACAACAAAAGAAATGTTCTCTAAACAGAAGAGAACACCCACAGAGTGGGAGAAAATATTTGCCAGCTATACATCAAACAAGGGACTGATAGCCAGAATGTACAGGGAACTTAAGAAACTAAACTCTCTGAAAATCAATGAACCAATTAAGAAATGGGCAACTGAACTAAACAGAACTTTCTCAAAAGAAGAAATTCAAATGGCCAAAAAACACTTAAAAAAATGCTCACCATCTCTAGCCATAAAGGAAATGCAAATCAAAACCACACTAAGATTCCACATCACCCGTTAGAATAGCCAGCATCAAAAACACCACCACCAACATGTGCTGGCGAGGAGGTGGGGAAACAGGAACCCTAGTCCACTGCTGGTGGGAATGCAAGCTGGTGCAACCACTCTGGAAAAAAATTGGAGACTTCTTAAAAATCTAAACATAGATCTGCCATATGATCCAGCAATCCCACTCCTAGGGATATACCCAAAGGAATACGACACAGGTTACTCCAGAAGCACCTGCACACCCATGTTTATTGCAGCACTATTCACAATAGCCAAGTTATGGAAACAACCATAACTTGCCCCACTATTGATGAATGGATCAAGAAAATGTGGTACTTGTACACAATGGAATTTTACTCAACCATGAAGAAGAATGAAATCTTATCATTTGCAGGTAAATGGATAGAACTGGAGAACATCATTCTGAGCGAGGTCAGCCAGCTCAGAAGACCAAAAACCGTATGTTCTCCTTCATATGTGGACTTTAGATGTAGGGCAAATGCAGCAATGTGGTTGGACTTGGATCACATGACAAAGGGAAAGCACATATGGGAGATATAGGAATAGGTAGAAAACCCAAAACAAAAAAGCATTTGTTGTCCCCACTACAGAGGAAATAATACAAAAACCTTAAAGCAACAGAGGTTATCATGAGAAGGGGATCAGTAACCAGAGTAAAGATCAGTTAGAGATGAATCAACATGGGTCATAACACATGTGTACACAAAAGCAATGCTAGGAATATTTCTGCATAGCTACCCCTAACTTAACTAGCAAAACCATTTTGTCTTCCTTATTATGCTTGTGTCTTTTCTTCAACAAAATTAGTGATGAGGGCACAACAGGACCTGCCTGGAACTGAGGGAGGGAGGAGGGGAGAGAATGAGGGAGGGGGGCAGGGGAGAGTAATGACCCAAACAGTGTGTGCACATGTGAATAAATGAATAATTTAAAAAAATGTAAAAGGCTCCTCATGTAGTAACACTGACAACAAAAAAGAAATAAACTAAAAGTATATACAATTCTTGAAAGCTAATGAAGTGAAATCAAGTAACAACTGAGCCCCCAACTCAGCTAAATTCCTGGTTTAGAACAAAGAGATCAACCTCTCATACTTCGTCCTTGAAGAATGAGAAAGCCAGACTGATTAAGGAGAAAATACTTTAATTACTCTAGTCTCTGTGCCACTCTCTTTATTTTTCTCACGCAGTGGTACTAGTAGTTGAACCCTGGGCTTCACACATGCTAGGCATGCACTCAACCTCTGAGGTACATCCCGAGCCCCTTTGCTTTTTATTTTATTTTGAGACAGGGTCTTACTAAATTTCTCAGACTGGCCCTGAACTCCTGTTTCAGCACGCTCCCCACCCTCCAAGTAGCTAGGATTACAGGCGTGTGCCAGAATGCCTGGTCCTACACTTGAGTACTCTTGAATTATTATATCTGCATAATTTTTAAAAAAAATTACAAGACATACAAAGAAGTAGAAAAGCCAAGGAAAAAAAGGTGGGAGGGTGGAATTCAGATGATCCAGATGCTGACGTAAGAACAAAGGACTTTAAAATTTAATTACTACAAATTGTTAGAGTTGAAAAGTGAATGAAATGAGTAAAATAATGGAGAATTATAGGGCTAGGGGATGTGGCTCAGTGACAGAGCACTGGCCTAGTATGCATGGTTCCATCTCAGCACCACCAAAGAAAATAGAAAAAAAGAAAAGAAAGAAAGGAGGAGGGAGGAAGGGAGGGAGGGAGGAAGGAAGGAAGGAAGGAAGGAAGGAAAGAAGGAAAGAAAAACAAGTTTTCCAAGATGGAGAATCATAGAAAAGATGTCAAAAGAAATATAAAGGCTACAAATTATAAATATGGCTGAAATTTTAAAAATTCAACCCAAAGAAAATAACACTCTTTGCGACTAGGAATAGACTGCACACAGCAAAGCAAAGAACTCAGAGACAGTTCAGCATACATTACTTAAACTAGGAAAACAGAAAAAAGGAAAAAGAAATTAATTAAAATGATACACAGAAAAATGAGAAAATATAAAAGAACATCAGAAATTCATGGGATATGAAACCTTGTAACGACATTATGACAAGAAAACCAACGAGAAAACAAAATATAAAATGCTGAATAAATAATGGTTCACTGTGCTCAAAAAGTAGGTATTCCAATTCCATGGCACTCAAGGAAAAATGTAAAGAAAATGAAACACAGTCACATTACTGAAAACCAATGTCAAAAAGGATAATTTTAAGGGTCTGGGTGTGGTAGTGCAGGCCTGTAATCTCAGGTACTAGGAAGGCACAGGTAGGAGAATCATGGTCCAAAGCTGGCAAAGACATAAGGAGGGACCTGATCTGAAGGGGGGGCGGGCGGAGGGAAGCAAACAGACTGTGGGCATGGCTCAAGAGAGATTCTAAATTCAATCTAGTACTGCCAATAAAAACATTATACTATCTTTAGAACAGAAAAATTATTTCATCAGAAACAAAGAAAGCCAAAAGACAATGAAAATATTCTTAAAGCACTAAGCTAAAAAAGAAAAAAAGAAAAACTTCAGGCTGTATATAGAGCATAACCATCAACTTTACAACGAATAGTAAAGAAAGTCCTACAGATGGAAGGAAGATGAGCCAAATGGAAGACCAGCTATAAGAGGAAAAAAATGAGGAGCATGTGAAAGGCTAAATATTGGGATTTTTAAAAAAAGAAGAGGCTTTAAAAAATTTTTTATTGTCATATTATTGTTGTCCTGCGTGTATATTATTGCATTTACAAAGTGCTTATAATGTATCTTAGAGAAAGAAAGTTTGTTGGCATTGTATCTCCAAAAGATTGCTATTAACTTTTAAAACAAAAGTAACAATTTTTAGTGGAATTTGAACCAAAAACCCAGAAATTTAGTAAACTAATTTTAAAGCTTTACATATTCCTTAAAGTGTCATACTTATATTCAAGTTAACTGTAAACACAGTTTTTGAAGTAGTGCTGTAAATTTAAGGCTGACTATAAAAATAAAAAGGTTTTGTAATCTGCACAAGAACTCTAAAAGTACAATGTAAAGTACGTAAAAAATAAGTAAGATAAAGTGGCATACAAAATGTCAATGATTCCTATAACAGGCAAAAGAGAGATAAATGGAATAGTAACCAGATGGTAAAAATGAAAAATAAGTACAGTGGTCTAGACTAAAACCTAGCCATATCAATAATTATATTAGGAGTTACGAGTGTAGCTCAGTGGTAAGACTACTTGCGAGTGAGCCCCGGGTTCACCCACAGTACCACAAATATGTTTATTAAATTTAAATGAAAATCACTATCAATTTAAAAAAAAAAAAAGACACACAAATTGAGCATCCACTCTTGGCTAAGAGGGACTAGATTTACATTATTACTTTAAGCAACAAAATATCAAATCAACTGTATGAAACAATGGCTGTCAAAGAAAGAATCAAAAATATCACATTCCTAACAACTGCAGTTTAAAAAAAAACTGAGGCAAAATTGGTATTGTCTCCCTTAAAAACAAGCTTCAAGACAATCAAACTACTTCCAGGTAATGTGTATCAGAGCACAGTTCAGAAATGTGTAACAAAATATAAAAATGAACAACACTATTCAGTAATGTATGTTAATAGAAATTAACATACAGGTAAAGAGGTAGGAAAATACATCTCATGAGGAAAAGTCAATCTATATGAACAGATACAGAAATGACTCAAGCCGGGCATGGTGGAGCATGAGTGCACTCACTTCTGGCATTCAAGAGGCTGAGGCAAAAAGACCATGCTTGAGGCCAGCCTGAGCTACATAGCACGTGAAAGGCCAGTCTGGGCTACGGAGCAAGACCCTGTCTCAAAAAAACAAAAATCAAAATCTTGTAGAAATGACGTGGATAACAGAAATAGTAGACGCATATTAAAAATTAGTGTAAGCATGCTAAAGAGACATGGAAGATAAAAAAGACTGGTCAACTTGAAAACATCCATAGAAACTATCCAAAATGGAACACCATAAACACAACTACCAAACAAAACTTAACAGTTCACATCAGTGACCCATGGAACAACTTCAACCAGCCTAAGAAATATGCAGCTCCAGTTTCCAAAGGGTCAACAAGGAAACAAAACAAATTTGAAGAAATAATGGCTGAAAAATCTCTAAATCTTATGGAAACTATAAGCCCAGATCCAACAAGTTCATAGAACCCCACAGACAAAAAACAAGAAAGAGGGGAATCCTGTAACAAGACACTTAATAATCAAAATGCTTAAAACCATGAAGAGTATTTAAACTGGGAGAGACATATTTCATTCAGAGGATGAGAGACAAGAAATGATAGTAAACCTCTTATCAGAAAACAATGCTAGCCAAAAGGCAGTGAAACAAAATCCTGGGACAATTTTTTTTTTTTATTGGCAGTATTGGGGTTTGAACTCAGGACTCTGCACTCACTAGTGCAACAAAATTCTTTTAAAATCCTACCTACAATTCTGTAGTCATGTGAAAGCACCTTTCAAACACAAAGGTGAAAAAACAACTTTGTCAATAATATAGAAGAATTATAAACTATAGAAGAGGCTCAAGTAGTAGAGCACTTTCCTACCAAGTGCAAGGCCCTGAGTTCAAATCACAGTAATGCCAAAAAAGAATTTTTTTAATAAAATATAAAAACTAATTTCTCAAAAGCAGCCCTGCACCAAGGAAATGATAAAGGGGCTGGGGTAGGGGGCAAGCATGGCCCAAGTGGTAGATTAAAAAAAAGGAAAGAAAGAAAAGAAATGATAAAGGATGCCTTTTAGAAAGAAAAAAAAATGGTAACAGACAGAAACCTGATCTACAAAAAGAAATGAGAGTGCCCAAAATGATAAAGAAATGGGCTAATATAAGATGTGAAAATAATTTCTGTAAGATAGTAAGATATAACCTACTTATTAAAGTACAATTAGTTAACTATGTACAGCTTGGCATCCATGGGTACATGTGGTCGAAGCCACATGAAATAAATGCATGAATAAGGTAGAGCTTACTGTATTGTGGGGTTTGTAACATAAGTAGAAGCAAAATAAATAGTAGCAATAAATAGTACAAATGACAAAAATAGTACAATGATTAGGACAAAAGAAATGGAAGTATACTATTAAAAGGATTTTATAATATAGACGAAGCATATTACTTGAAGATAGAATGTGTAATAATTACATTAAGAAACCAAAAGTAAACACTATAAAACATAACCAGAAGTTATAGCTGATAAGCCAAAAAGTAGGCAAAATTAAATCATCTAAAATCATATACATTACCTTTGAGCCACAGTGCACTTCAACTAGAATCCAATTACCAAAATATTTGGCAAAGTAGCATTACCCAAAATAAATTCTCATTCTGTCAATCTTTTTCAAATCATTAAGAAAAAACCCATTACGAACATAGACCCTGAGTGTGAATATGTAGTTCACCAAACATGAAACCAAAATGATCAAGCAAATGAAAAAACTTTCAACTTCACTAGTAATCACAGAAATGTAAAAAGACACAAAATAGCATTTGCTATCAAATTGGCAGAACTAAAAAAGAGAAAGTACTAAGTGTGTCTAAGAAACCACAGAGTCATTAGGCAATCTCTAACAAGAAAAGCAATCTGTCAATATCTAATAAGATTAAAATGTGCACTCTCATTACCTGTTACTAGCCATTCCACTTCTAAAAACAAACTTAATTGTATATATATATGTATACACACACACACACACACACACACACACACACACACACACGAGAACAAGAAGACATGTATAACCACACTAAATGCAGTACTGAGTCTCTCAACTAAAAGTAAGTGCCAAATCAATAGCAAGAGAAATGATTACCATAGAGAAGCTAAACTAGACATATATCAGTATGAACCTCAAGAAGTAAACAAAGGTATATGTCAAAAGGAAAATTATAGTATGTATACAAACAATAATTTATATAGATGTATTTATATATTTACATATATATGGAAAGCATATATATGCTTGAGAAATGGTTACTCTGGGAGAAAGTAATGAAATGAAACGGCTCTAAGTACAAAAGACACCTAACTCTCAAAACTCACATCTAAGACAAAGTGTTAGCATTCATTAAAACTGATTAGTATGTCACAGACTCTTATTGTGTGAGTCAAATAAGAAGGGATCATGAATTTCATCTGCTTATTGAACAGTCTTTCAACTGATCCTGTTTGCAGCCTTTATTATATGACATACCTGATACTCCCAATCCCAAAACCTCTGTTCAACAATATAGTTCTTAGCTTTACTCCCACTGCTGGCTTAGTGTACAGTTTTTTTTCAGATCTAAAAAATGTATTTCTAAATATCTACTACTTTCTGTCCATCTGGTTTACGGCTTACAAAACATTCCTGCTATTGACTCATCTCACATTTTCTTTGCCTCCACAAAACTGTATTATTATTTTCATAGTTCAAAAGGAAGCAAGGTAACTATGTATGTTCAATTTCTCAAAAAAGAAATCTTTTAAAATAATTTATCACTATGTTGACACACACTTCTTTATAGAAGAGACCACTCTTCTTTATAGCCCATAACACTACATTTGACACATAGTAGATGATAAAAGAAAACTATGATAACAGCGTAAGAGAAATTTCCCCCAAATCCACTCTACAAAAACACAGCCTGTAGCAGACAGCCATTCTAATTAGCTCAGTCTCCTCACAAACTCCTTTGTCTGATTAATAGATTCCCATACTGTTCAGTGGGATCCAGACCAGGATGAAGCTAATCAGAATCTATCCGCAGAATTTTTAAAAACTAAAGCTAGAAAGGAAACCCCATTTTCTTCTTTTATCACAACGACATAAAGAAAATGCATATGACCACATTATTCACTGCATGGTAAAAATCTATCAGTAAAAGGGAGAGAAGTGTGGTTCAAGTGGTAGAGCACCTGCCTAGCCAGCTCAAGGCCCTGAATTCAAACCCCAGTATTATAAGTAAGTGAATAAATATCAAAAAGGAAAATCAGAGCTGTCCTAGCAAGATAAGCAACAGACATAAAAAAAGATTCGGATAACATTCAAATCTCTATTCTCATCTGCTTGCAGTATTCAAGAGAAGTCACAATTCTAATCTTTGCAACATTTGTTCAGCTCATCCTTTCTGTGTATGTGAGCTACTCACATCACACTTCCTTACTATATCAATAAATAGCTACAAACTAGGTCAAGGTGTGTATTTGCTAAAATTAAGGTTTGTGTTGGTTGTAATATATCCAATTCGACTAACATGTACAATTTCACATTTATTTACATGAATTAAGTGCAATTTTATATTTATTTTCATTTAATCACATCTCTTTAAATGCTCTTATTTAAGCCACATCACTGCTGCTATACATAGATACCTGTTGAAAGGATTTTTATTTGACGTAGATAAAAATAATCTCTGTTTCACTTCCAAATGTCAAATGTAGAGGGGATAAATACAGCAAGGAAAACAGTCACTAGAAGAAAACAACCAATATAATTGCTTCCTATTAAAATGCAACTCTACTTCCTCATGATCTTTAATACCTTTCGTTAACACAAACTAGCCACTGCAAAAAAGTTATACTGTAAGGAATTTGCTCTTTTCTTTTTGTTGTAAAAACAGAGTTATCCCTATGTAGTACAGGTTGGCATCCAACTTGTGATCCTCCTGCCTCTGCCTTCTGGGTGCTAGGATTAGAGAAATGGCATAAGGCTTGGTTTAGGAATTTGCTCTTTTAACTTGAAAATGAGGAATCTGTAAAGGGTGACTTTTCAGATGTTTTTAACCAAATAAAAAAGGATGAATTATTAATACTACCCTATGGTTTTTCAACATTCCTATATCTTTTTCACTGAAATAAAAATTATCATTTAAAACAATTTGTTTTTAAGTTCAGCTACCACTTACTGCTTCCAGTTGTTTTTTCTTCTGCACTAGTAACTCCAACATTAGGTTGACATTGGCCAAATCAAGATTATCTTGGTCAGTTCCCAACAAATCTTGAAATATTTGCCACCTGTGGCCATTCTACGAATAAAAAAAAAGAAACACAATAACTGCTCAACATGATCGTTTTACAGATTCCAAAACAAGTGTTTACCTGTTACTTCTTAAACACACTTATTAGACAGATACTAAAAATACACTATCATCTTTCAACTTATTTGTCCCCAATTAGTGGCGCTGCACTGGCTTCTAGTTATAACTTAAACACTATTTCCCCCTTAAATGAGTTTAGGTAACACATATGAACGGCACATTAAAGACAAATGTTAAATCAAAATCTCTAAAGGTATAATTTCTCTTCAAAATAAGTAACTAGCCATATTTGTCTAGCCATATTTTCAACTTTGCACTTGGCAAGGTATTAAGCTCACTTTTCTCAGTAAATTGCATTAATCCTTTTAAACTGAGACTCTTGAACAGTTTATTCTAAATACCTACCTAGTATTTCATCTTGCAATATAACCCAAAAAATGTCACTATTAAAAGCCAACTGTCGCAGATCTTTTAAAAGATGATCATTCTACGGAACTAATACAATGTAGCTAAGAAAGTTATTTATTTGAACCTTAATTTTCCTTTTAGAACAACCTTCAATAAATCTCCTTTAAGAAAAATCAATTGCATACTAAGTTTTAACATCTAATCAATATTAAATAAAAACAAAATGAAATTACTGAAAATAGTAGTAAGAGTTGAAACATACGGTGCTACTCACTGAGTGGTCCAATTTGAACCTCTTTTCCTCAAATCTTTGCTTCTGTTTGAGAATGAGCTCATTCACTGAAAACAGAAACAAAAAGTATGCAAAACTCATATTTTTATTAAAATGTATCTTACTGTTCTGTTTAGATGGATTCTATTTTAATTTTAAAAAGCCCCAAAATTAAAAAGATGCCAAATAGACAGTGTTAATTTATTTCCTTTCAAATTAAAACTCTTTCCCAATACCTACTAATACGTCAAACTCTATTACCACAGAAAAAGTCTTTAGAAGATGTACTTTCTCTTACATGTTTCTAAATAATCAATCTATTGGTGCTTGGGGAGGGATACTTCCTCACCACACCAGCCTGTCTTATGTTCTGCATGCTAACAAGCATGAGCAACTTAGTGCCTACTATGAGATAAGCACTGGAGATCTTTATTTTATTTGTTGTGCCTTTTCTATAAATACCATGACAGACACTATCAGTTTCTGATCTAAAACCATCCCATGAGGGGGTTTTCCCTCCACAAAAGAGAAACACCACTAGATTAGGTAGGCACTTTACCTCATAGGTATTATTTTAAGTTAAGAGAGCAAAGAATACTAGGACAGAAAGTGTAAAGAACTTACTTAGGATGACATGAGTTGGAAACCAAGTCTAATCACCTAATACTGACAACTATACCTCAATATAATTAGATATTTTTTGAGGGGAAAAAAAGGACAGATGCCAAGACCATACTAGACACTCAAGTTTCAAAGATGAGTAAGATGATTCAACCAACTCAAACTAGCAAGACAGATACATAAGATATGATACAATAGTTGTGATAGAAAGTGATGTTCAACACTATCCCAAAACAGATTTCCAAAGTATACAGGTCAGATATCATTGAAACAGAGTTACACAGTTCAGGGATCAATCAAATGTTAACTAGTATGCTTCACAAAACAGTAACTTAAGAACTGAGCCAAACAGGCAGAGAAAGACTAAGCAGGGAAAGGAACAGAGAAGAATTTAGAAAAGGTGTGTGTGGGCGGGGGAGGGGTATATCAAAATCATAAAGCAACTGGAGATAAAATGTTTTAAAATAAATACAGGTGAGACACAGGACCACAGTGATTTGGAAAATGTTTATAGGAGCTAAAATCTAAGGCAAGGAATATAGGAATATTGAAGTCTGATTTTAAAGAGCATGAAATAAACATAGTTCACAAAATTATTGTAATACATAGAAAAGAGAGAAGCTAAAAAATATACTGGGAATAAACAAGTAAACAAGAGCTTAATGTTTCAGTTGCAGAAACCATCTGAATAATTATTTCTTAAATAATTGTAATTCTGTGTTATGTTAGTGCATTTAATAAGAAATCTCATACCACTGTATTCGATTTTTGCCAACAATACTGTTAAGGTCAATTATTAAATACCACAAATTAAATTGCAAAACAGTTATAGAAAGTGAAGGCAAAGGAAAATATGTTAAATGGTACACAGTATTATATAAATTAAATTACAAACTTACTGAACTGAAGTTTTTATTAATGGATCAGATTTTTCAAGTAGCTATCTGAAAAAAATGATTATTCTGTTCCTCTTCTTTAAAAACTAGATCCTACAAGTAGTAGTAATCCCTGGGGAATAAAAGAAGTGATTTCTTTTTTTTTATACACATTACTTAATATCTTCACCAAGGAAGAATTTTTATTTTTGTACTTTAAAAATAGAAAAAAACCTCTTAAAATGCAAGCTATACACAATGAACTCAACATTCAAATGTCATTCTGCCAATTCCATCAAGATCACACATTTATAGAGAAAATATCTTCAAAACTATGCCATAACTCATAAATAAGAAAGCAAAATGGTCAATTCTATTCTGTAATGTTGCCAACTTATTTTAAAATTAACAGCATGCTGATAGGAAAAGCACACCAACTAGCTTGGTCTGTATTCTACAGACTGAAGTATTTAATCACTGGATCATGTCTTACCCATCAATGTGCAGTTGCTGGGACATACTAAGCACCTATTGTTTGTTGAATTCATAATTTACACCTTAATGACATGACCTTGGATTTCAACCTTGAAATGCCACTTTTAGCTAACACTCTTGTATTTCTAATATAAGCAGTTCTCATAATTGAAATGCAAACCTGAGGGATGACTTATACGTGCATTAATTATAATTCTATGAAGTCTTATCCACAGTAGTACTAAAACCTTTAGTTGCTCTAGCAACTGCCATTTTAGAGGCAACATAAAGAGTAGAAGCATAAACTCTTAAACCAAACTACTTAAAACCAAATCCAAATTCTACCAGTAACTGGCTGTATAAATGTGTAAATTATACCACATGTCTTGGCCTCAGTTTTCTGAGGAATGATGATGGTAACAACAGTATCTCATAGGACTGCCATAAGTATTAAAGTAAGTGCAAGCGCATAAAGCATCTACTGCCTAACAATAGCTGCTTCTTCTTTTTCTTTGAGACAGGATCTTGTTATGCAGTCTAAGATGGCCTGGAACTCATGATCCTCCTAACTCAGCCTCCAAAGTGCTGGCATTAGAGGTGTGCATTACCACACCCAGTTTAAACAGAAATGCAAGGTGTTCTTTACATTAATGACAAAGATGCCCATTCATACAGAAGTAAGAACAGAAGAAAATTTTAAATAACACATTTTACATAGAGAAAAAGGACAGTGAAACTGACAGAGGAAGAAACAACACATGAGACATACACGCAACACATGTAGGTGAGAGATGACAGAACTGGGAAAGCTAGAAATTAAGCCTTGGCCATAGAGAAGAGTACCTGGAGAGTTGGGGGAGAGGGAAGGAATTAAGCATGTGTTAAGAGTGTCATGGCATCAGAATTTCCTTCCTTTGGAGTCTGAATAATATTCCATTATATACGTATATCATATTTTGTTAATCCATTCAGTCTTCAATGGACTATAGGTTGCTTCCACCTCTTGGCTCTCATGAATAATGCTGCTATGAGCATGTGTATAAAAATATTTCTTCTGGACCTTGCTTTCAGTTCCTGGGATGTATACTAAAAAGTGGAATTGCTGGATCATATGGAAATTTTGCTCTTAACTTTTTTCAGGAACCATCATACTGCTTTACACAGTGATTATACTATTTTATATTTTCAACAACAGTACACAATTTCGCCACATCCTTGCCAACACTTGATTTTGTTTTCTTTTTTTTCCCACAGTAGCCATCCCAATGGATATGTAATCTGTAGTTTTAATTCCTTTTTTTTTTGGCCCTCTTTTACTTTTGCCAATTTATTACAAAGGCTATCTTAGAGGATCCAGTGATGAACCAGATACAGAAATACATAGGGTAAGGTAGATGCGAAAGGGCATGGATCTCTTGTACAGTCTCTAGACATGTCACCCTCCCAGCATGTCCATGTTCAGCAACATGCAGCACTCTGTGTTCTGTGTTCTTGGATTTATGTAGACGCTTCACTAAGCTGCCACAGTTGATTAAATCATTGCCCACTGGTGATAAACTCAATCTTCATCTCCTCTTCCCCTCGCCCTCCCTGGGGATGGAGGGTGAGTTGAAAGTTACAACCAACTCTCTACCTATGTGGTTGGTTCCCTGGCAACCAGTGCTCCTGGGGCTACTTAGAAACTCCTGGGCATCAGTTGTCATATTTTACTTGTTTACTTTGTGACTGGACGTGACACATTCTACTTGTAACCAGTCATCTTCATGAATTGTTTACCTATTCTTTTGGCATATTAGTTTAGCCTTACTATTTCTGTTGCATTCTAATAGCCCTTACACTCTAAATTCACATTGAAATTGGTCCCATAATTTTATGTTGAAGTTTGATATGATATGTAGAAGGTGGATATCCTTTTGTCATGAAGAGTTAACACCCCACCCTGAATGAGACTTTCAGACTTAGGAGAGGAAAAGAGCGATCTCAAAATCAAAGGAAATGGAGAATAGAAAGAATGTATGCGAAGAGGGGGAGAAAGGGAGGTTGGAGCAAAACAGTGAAAAGAGAAAAAACACTATGGAAAGTTGAGTATTTTCTGGCAGGTCAAAATGTAAAACACAAGTAGTCGCTACATCCTAACTCTGAGCATGATGCTATTTAGAATTAAGAGTTAAGCCCTCTTACTATGCATATGAAATAATACTCAACTACATCCCTACGTATAACTGACAATACAGCTTGTTATTCATTCCAAAAGCATACAGATGACAGGTATCTGACAGTATCTTCAGCAATTCCACAAGTAGAATTTTAGCTTCTTGTGTGTGTGACATAGTCTTACTATGTAGCCCAGGCTAGCTATTAACTCAAGATCCTCCTGCCTTGTCCTCTAACTGCTGGGTCTAAAGGCATACTGCAATTAACTAGAAAATTTTTTTTGATATTCACAGTTGGCTTCTGACTACATGTTAATGCCAACCATTTACCATTCACATAAACTTAAGGGTTCAAATCTCTCTTCTCAAAAACTTTGTATGTTTTCCTTCTCAAGTTCTTTTTTTTTTTTTTCTTTTGGTGGTACTGGGTGTTTGAACTCAAGTCTTCACACTTGCTAGGCAGGTGCTCTACACTTGGGCCACTCTACCAGCCCCAGTTCTTACTTTTCAATTGCCTTGCCAGTTCACAGGTTCTCTTCCCTCATCCAGGAATCCTCACACCCATCCTGTTTCTCCCCCTTTCAGTCAATATTCACTAAGCATAAGTTCCCTCCCCATTAGTCCTTTCCTCTAATACTTCTCAACCCTCCTCCCACAGCAGAAGCAATTTGCAATACTATGTAGAGAGACACAAAGGTGTTCTGAACCTCTAGCATTATCTTAAAGCCTCACCTTGTGTTCAATCACATACATAAAATTCTAAAGGCTGTGTCAGTTTTTGTTTTGTTTTTATGAGAGTTAAAAGCAATATATTGTAAGAACTTTTGTAAATATCACAATGTATACCCAGTATAACAATAATAAAAAAGGAAAAAAAGTAATATGATATGACAATAAGAATATATGGAATCTATGCCATAACCTAAACAATGAAAGCACTCTGGTTAGTAGAGAAGCATGCTTACCACTGAGCTAGGTTTTCTGAATAACTTAGGGCTAGCCCGTATTTTGGAAGAAAGAAAGAATACTTAAAAAGTAATTCAAAAGACTCACCCAAGAAATTAGGATAAAGATGGTCAATATTGTCCACAACATAGTTACACTTTGGACATCTGTTATTGTCCTCCAAACTCTGATGAATACACTTGTAGCTGTTAGCATGAAAAGAATAAAACAGGCTTAATTAAATCAATGAAAAAATTAGCGTACTGGTCAAAAAATGTCTACTAGTGTCCTACTCATATTCAACATGAGTAACCTAACAATTTACATTTATTTCAGTTTATATTTTCACACCACAAACAAGATATATTGAGCATTACACAGTAAAGAAGTTATTTCAAAATAAACTCAACAACCTACCAGATATAAAATTTTTTAAATATCTACTATCTAAATTTTAAGTTTATTTAATACACATAGTACATAAAAACACTAGATAAGCAAATGCCTATGGTTTTAGTTGTACAAACAAGCCATTTCTGTTCTTGGAATGCTGATACCCTTAACAAGCAAAGGTTCATTCAAACAAACAAAATGAAAAGAAAAACCAAAGACAGAGAGTAGGCCACAGCATGAGAAAACTGTCACCTTTAGTAGTAACAAAAAGTAATTCAAAATTACAAACTAGTTTTACTAATCAAAACGGAAAAACAAAGAAAATACTGCTGTAGTTACAGAAAATACATAGATATGAACAATTTTATGTAGTACTGCAGGAAATGTAACCTGCACAACCTTTCTAGAAGGCAAGATGTGGGGGAAAACCTTAAGATTCTGCATCCTCTTTAACATGGTGGTTTTTCTTTTCTTTTCCTTTTTTTTTTATGCAGTACTGGGTTTGAACTCAAGGCTTCACGCTTGCAACCACACCTCCAGCCCTTTTGGCTGTGGTTTTATTTTATTTTCAATTTGAATATATGGTCTCAATTTTTGCCCAGGTCAAACTGGACTACAATCCTATTTTAGACTTCCCATCAGAGCTGGAATAATCGGCATACACCACTACACCTAGCTTCTTTCTGCTGAGATGTCATCTCCCAAATTTTCTGGCAATGCTGGCCTTGAACTGCTATCCTCCCAATCTCAGCCTCCCATCTATCTTAAAGAGAAAGGCACATGTCACCATACCCAACTATTAGTTGAGATGGGGGTCTCATGAACTTTTCGCTTGGGCTGGCCTGGAACAGGGACCATCCCTATCTCAGCCTCCCCAAGTAGCTAGGATTACAAGGTGTTGGCCACCGGAGCCTAGCTCAACATGGTGACTTTTACTTCTAGGGAATGTATCCTAAGGAAATTATATAAGGATTAGGGGCATGGCTCAATTGGTAAGAGCGTCTGCCTAGGAAGCACAAGGCTCTGAGTTCAAAACCCATACCACCAAAAAAAAAAAAGAAAAAAAAACTAGGAATTATAATAGATATGCACAAGGTGGTTCAATTCAGTTTGTTAACATAGCAAGCTAAAATAGAAGCAAATTAAACATCAGAAAATTGACTACATATATCTGTAAACATCAATCCAATGCAATGTTATATTGCCAATAAAAATCATATTATAATACACATGATGTAAAAATTAACCTATTAATAGTTATTGCTGGAGAAATATGATTATAGGAAATTTTTCCTTTCATATATTTCTAATACATTGAGCATTTAACAACCGTGTTTTACCTTATAATAAAAACTCTTAAGTGTGTTATTCCTATCACAGAAAGATATCAAGCTTACATGAGAAAAAATATCACTCTTATCACTGTAAAGCTGAACAAAATTGACAATCTACCACACAGTGAATACAAACGTATAATACATTTAACATATTAAAAGAATTTGTATATATGTACATTTTAAATAAATTGATAAGGACATTCACCACAATGTTCCCAGTTTTTCTGTCTGGGGGTAAGAACTGTCTTCTTTTTAGATATCTTTAAGTCTCTACAGTAAATATGCACTACATACGACAATTAAAAAAATAATTTCTAAGAAATTACAAGGGTATTTATAAAGACTGTTCTTAAAAATAAAGTATGTTCTCTTCCGTATTCAAATTATTATAATTTTTACATCCACCTTATCAACAAACAAAAATATCCTAAATTCATCAGGTTTTACTGTTCTAGTTAGCAACTCTTTTCTCATCTCTTTACTTTTAAGGTAAGTAAAAAAGGAGAAAGGTACGAAGAATCAAAGAAAACTGATCTTTGGCATAGCACAGGGGCCTAAAGATTGAAGCATGTATCTGGTACATAACAGACATTCAAATACCTACTAAACAAATGACTTGCAAGTGTCCAATTTCATCACCTCTTATATCTATAACAACAGGTTATAGGGAACAACTATACATTACCATATATCACAAGGTATCCTTCCTATCTGACCACAAATTTCCTACTGGGAACACCAGCAAAGGAACTGGCATAATGTAGTTATACAAATAGAACAGACTAAGAATCCCAAAATGGAGAAATTTATAATTTGCTTGGAAAAAAAAGAAATGAGTTATCTTTACCAGGAAATACTCCCACATGATAAAATTTACCCCTTTAAAAAAAAAATCAGTGAATTCACATAAAAAGAGTCATGAAGGAAAGAATCTGAGAAGGTTGTTAAACATGACAGGTAAGGATGGAGGTATGGATCAAGTGGTACAGAGCCTGCCTAGCAAACATGAAGCCCAGAGTTCAAGCAAGAAAAGAAAACAGACAAGCAGGAGGAGGACTTGTTAGGTGTCTGCAAATGGTGCCTATAAAAAAAAGTTCAAGGCTGATGATATAATTCACTGGTTGCCTAGCTTTCGTAAGGTCCTGGGTTCAACCTTCAGCACCACAAAAAAATTCAAAAGAAAAATTCTTAAGTCAGAGAGCTTTTCAACATAAAAGAAACTATTCCAGAAACTAATAGAAAGCATCCTCCTTTCCTTTTTGTTGTGTCCTAACCATATCCCATATCAATAGGCTTACTATCACACTATCCCTTTCAGAAGAAAAAAATACGTTTGGGAGAGAGCCAAAAAAGAATTGTCCTCAGCAAAAAAGTTTGAGAGACTTTTCTGCATTGAATTTGACAACACCCATCCATATTATAAAATTAAATTTGATCAAATTACATACCACTAAACAAGTATTAAGTGATAACAATAACTATCCTATCTTGTACTCATCTCTGTATGTGACTGTCAACCCTCTTCCACTTCTCAGTAAAAACACAGATTTGTTTTGTTTGCCTCTATAAAGTCTAGTATAATATCTGTCAAAGAAGTGGAACTTAATAAATTTCAAAACTCAGCCTAACCAAAAAAAAAAAAAAAAAACTGTAAATACGTATCTTTTCCTGTCTGTTCACAGGATGCATAGATAAAAAAAAAAACTGAGTTACTAGAAAATTCTAAAAAAAAAGGACAAATCAATACTAATCATTAAATATAACTACACACAAAAAGATTAACAAATCCCAATGTCATTCTTCACAGAAACAGAAAAATCAATCCTAAAATTCTTATGAAAGAATTAAAGACTCTAAATAACAAAGGTAATCCTAAGCAAAAAAGAATAATGCTGGAGATATCACAATACCAGATTTTAAATTATACTACACAGTCATAGCAACAAAAATAGCATGATACAGGCACAAACACAGACACAAAGACCAATGAACATACAGAAGACTCAAATAAAACTATACAACTACAGTCATATGATATTTGACAACAGAAAAAAAAAGCCTCTTCTATAAACAGTTCTGGGGAAACTGATTATCTACATGAAGATTGAAACTAGACCTCTATCTCTCACACTATACAAAAATCAACTCAAAATGGATCATAGATCTTAAGGTAAGAACTGAAACTCTGAAATTACTACAGGAGAATATAGGGAAAACTGGATATTATAGGCACAGGCAATTAGTTTCTGAATAGGACTCCAAATGCTCCAGAAATAAGAGTAAGAATGGACAAATGGGACTGCATCAAATTAAAAAGTTTCTGCATGTCAAGAGAAACAATTACCAGAATCAAGAGACAACCCAAAGAATGAGAAAATCTTTGCCAACTATGAATGGATAAAAGGATTAATATACAAAAAATACAAAGAGATAAAAATATTACAAAAAAAGAACAAATAACCCAATTAGTAAGTGAACAAACAAACTGGACAGTTCTCTCTCAGAAGAAATACAATGGCTAATAAATACATGAAGAAATGTTCAGCATCCTTAGCCATAAAGGAAATGCACATCAAAAAACTACACTAAGATTCAATCTCATCCCAATCAGATTGGCAATCATCAAGAAAAACAAGCAAAAAATGCTGGTGATGATGCAGTGGGAAAAGGAACCCTCATCTGCTGTTGGTGGGAAGACAAACTATTACAACCATTATGGAAATCAGCATGGGGGTTCCTCACAAAACTAAAAACAGACTTACCTTACGAATCCATCATACCACTCTTGAGTGTAATACCCAAAGGAGTATAAATCAATATATAAGAGAGAAACATGCATATCCATGTTTATTACAACTCAATTCACATTAGCTAAACTACATTGCCGTAGAATATTACTCAGCTATAAGAAAAATGAAATTATATTATATGCAGGAAAATAGATGGAACTGGCGATCAAGCCAAGCTCAAAAAACCAAAGATGACATGCTGTCCTTCATTTGTAGAACCTAGACCTAAAATGGTGACAATAATAATAACCGGACATGAGTGTAAAAGAGGGACTCTCCAGTGGGTGATCAGTTGGGAGAATGAGGCAGAAAGGAAAGGATACCGAGGGGTGAAGCGGACCGCTCAGTAATACACGCTATACACAAACATATTAAGACAGCATAATGAAACCCACACAACGCTGTATGAAAAGGGTAGGGAGGAGAGAAAAGATAGAGGAATGGTAAAATAACAGAGAAGGTGAACTTGTTCCAAGTACACGTACACATGTATGAAATTATCACAATGCAATCCCCTTGAATTATTAATGTATATTAATTCAAAAATAAAAACTTTTCTAAAAGGCTAACATGATACAAGATGATGAATTAGCCTAGAGTCACAAAAAACAACCTGACAACCAGACTGATGACCTATATACTGGAACTGTGATTAACATGTAACAAAACAAAACAGTAAATCGGGATTTGATAAATGTGAAGTCTGAGAAGTGAGGCACAGGGGACAAGCTGGAGACAGCAGAGGGACAAAGGCGGAAAAACAATTTATCTCACTATTATATAGAAGCAAGGTTTTATGAAATCAGTGAGTTTCAGTCAGCCTACCGCTCATACTAGCATCACATGATAAAAGAGTTCTCAAGGAAGAATGAGTAATTCAAGTGAAAAAAGTACCTGCTATTCTGTCTCTAACCTGCTACTACTACTTACCACTTAAATGTGGATGAAAGATAAACAATCTATGTGGTCCAATTTGAAGTAACTCTAACAATCCAATGGAGATTTGAAGGGATATACTGTTTCTCTCTGATTTACCAGTCAGGATTCAAGTTGGAAAACAGATGACCCAACAGTTTACTATTTATGACTGAAGGTCCAGAGGCCTCACATGTTAGGATAAATAATTGTGAACTTCTGCTTTAAACAAAATTGTAAATTGTTTCTGTCTAGCAAGTTTCACACTGGGCCTGCCAGCTTCCATTTTATTAGTTCCTGCCAACTTCATGGTACTTATCCTACCAGAACCTGCTCTTAGGAAGGTATCTTAAAATATATTCATATCAGTGCATAACAAAATAATTTACATTGTGACAAGGACATAAGCCTAAACTGTTTTGATTTCGGGGTGAAAAAAGCTATTTAGAAAATCAATGGGACTTTCCAACAATGACTTAAGGACACTGTGAAGATTACAAGACTCATTGAAAAGACCAGGCCTATCCAGTTATAAGGTCAATCAATAGCTTATTACCTTTCACGATGGAGTTTGAACTGATCCAGTCATTTGTAAATATCACAATGAACATTTGTAAATATCACAGTAAGTTAAAAGGGGATAAGCTAAAAAAAAAATCCCACTTTACAATAAATTAGCACTTGGAACAACTCTGAATCTATGAAAGGAGAGAAAGTGAAGGAAAAGGAAAATAAGGGAAGGAGCAAGAAGTGGACAAAGAAGGAAGGAAGGAAGGAAGGGAGGGAGAGGAAGAAGAAAAGGAAAAGGAACAAGAGGTTGAGAAACTTGACAAAGGTTAGGTAAATTTTAGAACTGTAAGTCGTATTCTGGTTTACCAACTTCAAAAGCTAGTACTAGATAACAGTTCTCAAGAAGACAATTTGTTCCCCAAGAGATACCTGGAACTGTCTGGAGACAATTTTGGTTATCATAACAGTGAGTGGGGAAGATAGTACTAGGTAGAAGTCAGCAACAATGTTAAACAAATGACACTACGTCATAACAAAGAATTATTTGCTCTAATATAGCGATAGTCCCAAGATTGAAAAAAACTCTACTCTGGATCACCCAAATTTCAGAACAACAGTGTTGCTAAACAATTAGCCTGAAAAGACCAAGACCATACATGTATCAGGTTAAAAGTGAGATCCATATGACTAGAATTTCATTAGTAATTAGGAGCAGAGTGATTCATGAATCATAGTCAGTGTCAAGACAGACTAAAACAATTCATTCAAGAAAGCAAAATAGCCCCTTAAAAAAAAAAAACAGAAAGATTCTAAAGAAATATTCAATCATTCTTTAAGTGATAACTTTGAGGCTAGGAAAAAGAAAGACTAGAGGAAGGAAGCTATTTATATAACAGTACAATAAAAGTTGCTATTTCAAGCCAAAAATATATACTGCTTTTATTTTAATAAAGAACATAATTAGTGCTGGCTAAGTAAGCTATTTTTACTCTAAAAATTTTTAAATGACGAAGAGATTAGATATGCCTAGCACTGAAATACTATGCTGGAGGTGAAACAAAAGGACTTACAGACTTGTGTTAATACCCAATGTTCTTCATGAATAAAGGCCATCATATTTACTGTATACTATATCCAATTTCAGCATAAAATTATGGGACCAATTTCAATGTGAATCTAGAGTGTAAGGGCTATTAGAATGCAACAGAAATAGTAAGGCTAAACTAATATGCCAAAAGAATAGGTAAACAATTCATGAAGATGACTGGTTACAAGTAGAATGTGTCACGTTCAGTCACAAAGTAAACGAGTAAAATATGACAACTGATGCCTAGGAGTTTCTAGGTAGCTCCAGGATCACTGGTTGCCAGGGGTACCAACCACATAGGTAGAGAGTTGGTTGTAACTTTCAACTCACCCTCCATCCCCAGGGAGGGCGAGGGGAAGAGGAGATGAAGATTGAGTTTATCACCAGTGGGCAATGATTTAATCAACTGTGGCAGCTTAGTGAAGCGTCTACATAAATCCAAGAACACAGAACACAGAGTGCTGCATGTTGCTGAACATGGACATGCTGGGAGGGTGACATGTCTAGAGACTGTACAAGAGATCCATGCCCTTTCCCATCTACCTTACCCTATGTATTTCTGTATCTGGTTCATCACTGGATCCTCTAAGATAGCCTTTGTAATAAATTGGCAAAAGTAAAAGAGGGCCAAAAAAAAAGGAATTAAAACTATAGATTACATATCCATTGGGATGGCTACTGTGGGAAAAAAAAGAAAACAAAATCAAGTGTTGGCAAGGATGTGGCGAAATTGTGTACTGTTGTTGAAAATATAAAATAGTATAATCACTGTGTAAAACAGTATGATGGTTCCTGAAAAAAATTAAGAGCAAAATTTCCATATGATCCAGCAATTCCACTTTTTAGTATACATCCCAGGAACTGAAAGCAAGGTCCAGAAGAAATATTTTTATACACATGCTCAAAGCAGCATTATTTTTGAGAGCCAAGAGGTGGAAAAAACCTACTGTCTACCGAAGGCTGAATGGGTTAACAAAATGTGATGTATATATGCAATGGAATATTATTTAGCCTTTAAAAGGAAATTCTGACACACTCCACAACACAGTTGAACATAAAGGACATTATGCTAAGTGAAATCAGTCACAAAGAGACAACCTTATGTTAGTATACTAATATGAGCTATCTAGATGACAAACCTATACAAACAAAAAGTCAAATAGTGGTTATCAGGGGCTGCAGAGATGGGAAAGGCCAGAGTTCTTTTTAACTGGCATATAGTTTTAGTTTCATCCGATGAAAAAGTTCTGGAGATAGTCTGTACAACAAATGAACATATTTTACACTACTGAACTACACACATCAAAACAGTAAAGGCTGCAAGTTCTAAGATGTATATTTTACTACAATTAAAATTTTTAAATAATGATCACATCATGTAAGATGATTTAATCTAAAGAAACATGAGTAAAAGTGTTTAAAGAAGAGAACACAGAACTTTTTAATCATCTATGTGCTTTACCAACATCCTTCTTAGACCTCTCTACTAGGCCTTCACCTATCCTCAAAGTAACTGATGTTTCATGTTTGATCTTGATTGGTCAGTACCCATTATTTTCTTAAACAGCAAAGTTCCTGTTATTAGTTAATAAATGCAAAAGCTTTAAAATCTATTTTAACAGCCTATACTAAATCTGTGTGTTTCACAGAAATTATGTACCAGCCATATCATCAACTGTCAAACCTGTAAAGGTATATCAAAAAAACAGTATAAAATTAGTTTAATTTTTCATTGGTTACATTTATATTTAAGTTTAAAAAAGTCAAGACTATTTCACCAAACAAAATCATCTTACCAAAAGCTGTGGCCACATTTTGTCATGTATGCTTCCTCAATCATATCAAAGCAGATGGGGCTAAAAAGAAAATAGAAAAAAATAATTGATAATTTTTTTCAGTAGACTGATTACAAGTAGAAAAAGGCTAGTAACAATATCAACGAAATCAAATTCAATATGTAGTTAAGAATTAATTCATCAAACCTTCCATCAGTAATAGATAAAATTTCCACTGAGCTGAATTTTTCAAGATTGCTGATAAAATCAATCTGTTCAAAGTCACCCAAGTGGCCATGGATTTCAAAAGAGATTCAATGAATGAATTTCAATGGTTCAAGTATTTGAATTCAACCCATATTTTTATAATGCAATGTGGTCATCAGACCACTTAAGAAAGTTTCTTACCTCATCATCCCTGTACTCAAAAGATTTGCTAATCTAAATGCTCTCTTTTGAGAACTAGAGATGCAGCTTTCAAGGGTAAAACACATAACTAGCTTGCACAAGACCCTGGGTTCTATCTCGGGTAGGGGTTTGTCTCTTTTCTGTCCAGTTCCAATGAAAACTAATTCTTTGTGTGATGTTATTTCTATTATGCTTACATAACAGGTAATACAGTACCTATTACTAGATCTGTTTTACAGACAAGGAAACCAAGGCATAGAGTTGTAAAAGTCACATAGCTAGGAAGTAACAAAGTCAAAACTCAAATTCAAGTCTATGTTTTTAACCACTATCCTATACTGTATTCTCAGTTAAATTTCAATTCTAATTCTCTTCCCTGTTTTCTTTTAGAGGATCCAAAAAATTCAAAATTCCAGGCTTCCTTGTTAGGATTGGCCATATCACTACCTGAAAGGACAGATTTCCTTCCTATAGATAAAAAAATACAATGCCTTTTAAAAAGACATTTCCTTTCTCTTCCTTCTTCAAACTCTAATAAAATGTCTAGAGATACAACAACATCTTGTGACCATAAAGACAAAAAAATAATCAGCCAGCAAGATAAGATACTGGTTCCTTAATGACATCCTTGAGTAGCTATATCATTCTACCTCTGGACTTCCCATTGCTTGAGAAAAGTAAGTCCTCACCCTCTTACATCAGTATCAACTCTTCTCGTACTGGCATACAAACTCCATCTTTACTGATGATACAGTGACTCTTAAAACTGAAATAAATTCACTCACTCCTGAACCAAAACACTATCCTACAATGTGGGTGTTAAGTCTAATAGCAGAGTCAAATGTTGTAGATGATTACAATATAGTGAGAAAAAATATATGAGGATACAATGCCTCAATGGGACCCTTAGGAAAGACAACTAATTTGTTCAGAGTAATTAAGGAAGCTTCAATGAGAAGCTGACATCTGAGTAAATATTTCAAGGCAAGGAGGTAAGGATCTACGTGAAAGTCTAAGAGAATAGTAATTCAGCAGGGAGAAGAACAAATGAAAATGTCCTGAGGGAGGATATATACCTGACATGTTCAAAGATCAGCAAGAAGGCCAGCAAAATAAGCAAGTAGGAGAAGAGGATGCTAGAGAGGTAATAGAAGCCACCTTAAATACTACTCCTAGTAGTATTGAGATCTTTGGCTTTTACGGTAGGCAAAACAGAAGTCACTGGAGGATTCAGAACAAAGGTGTGACATCCCTTAAACACAGTGATGAACCATATTTCTCTACCTGATATGTTGAACTCTACAGAAGCAGAGAACAGAACTATGGTTGCTAGAGGTTAAAATAACTAGGAAATTGGAAATATTGGCCAAAGGTGCCAAGTTTCAGTTAGTTATACTATACTTTAGAGATCTACTGTACAGCATGTAGTTAATAACTACTTAATAATACTATATTACATTTGAAGTTCTTCAAGAGAGTAGATCTTAAATGTTCTTTTTTTAATAAAAATTTCTGCCCAAACTACATCCCAATTAAATGTTCTTACCACAAAAAGAAAAAGGAAAAAAAGTATGTGAGGAGATGCATGTTAATTAGCTTGATTGTGATACATACACATGTACCAAAACATCAAGGTACATACCTTATATACATACAACTCTTGTTTGATTAGACTTCAAGGATGGAAAATGTTTTGGCAGGGGAGGGCTCAGGATAAGTTTTAGGAATCTGTATAAAGTTTTATGGTTTGTATAAAATTTCAGGCATCTGTGTATTTGGCCTAGTTACTAGTTCAGGTATTTGCTATGCTTGTACTTGAGCTGGACTTCTAGTCCATGTTACTTGAATACTATTCATTGCCAGGATATGGATGTACCTGGAAGGTTATGCTATGTGAGTAAATCATGAAAAGGAAGAGAAAACTTCATAATCTCATATGCAGAATGGAGAAGCAAAACCTGTTCAGGCAGACCACATGAACAGTTAGAAGGAATGAGCCAAAGGTACGTTTAACAACATAGCTTGGCATTTTGTCGAGTGAAAATAGAAATGGAAATGAATGAAATCTAAGGCACATACAAAGAGTATATATTTCACAGGGAAACATACAGTCAAAGACATACAAATACATAACAAGAATACAGAAAACTAAGAAAAAAGGTTAGGGGAATAGAGATCAATAAAATAAGGGAAACTGAATCCCTTATTCAATAAGATCTACCCCCAGTAATATGTGTCATTATATACCATTTAAAAAGAAATAACTCAGAGGTGTGGCTCACGTGGCAGAGTGCCTGTTTCACAAGTGTGAAGCCTCCCTGAGTTCCAATCCTACTCTCACTAAAAAGAAATAACTCTAATTAAATGAATTATTTCTTATCAGTTAAGAAAGTTTATTTTAAGGGGCCAAGAACAATGGCTCATGCTGTAATATCAGCTACTCAGCAGGCAGAGATCAGGAGGATCATTGTTTAAAGTCAACCTAGGCAAAAAGTTAGCAAAACTCCATCTCAACAAAACAAGCTAGGTGTGGTGGTAGGTCATAGCTAGGAGGACCATGACTGAGGCCAGACCAGGGCAAAAATCTAGACCCTACCTGAAAAATAACCTAAAGGAAAAAGGCTGGAGATGCATACTGAGCTCAAACCCCGTACTTTAAAAAAAAAAAAAAAAAGCATTTTGTAAGAAAATGTGGTATTGACACATAATGGAAATACAGTCATAAAAAGAGTAGCAGTTTTGTTATTTTCAGCAAAATTAATGGAACTGGACGATATTCAGTACAATATGTCAGGCACAAAAAGACAAATATCACATGTTCTCATTGTATGTAGATGCTAAAAAGTTAATCTCAAAAAATCAGAGAACAGAATAATTGTTACCAGTGCCTGGGAAGGGTGTAAAAGAGGGAAGAAGGAAACTGGAAAGAAGATGGTTAATGGTTACAGTGGTGCAGGTGGATAGAAGGAATAACTTCTAATGTTCTGTATCACAGAAGGAAAACTATGATTGACAACAAATATTTCAAAACAGCTAGTAGGGAATATTTTGAATATTCCCATCACGAAGAAATAATGAATGCTTGAGGTGATAACTATACCAAATTGTCCTGAAGTAATACTACACATTGCATACATGCATCGAAAGGTTACACTAAAATTACTATGTGTCAGCAAAAAATAAAAACATATCTTTTTTAAAAGGGCTGCTGAGGGAAAAAAGAATTTTTAATTTGCTTCCTTTTTTTTTTTTTTTGTGCTAGGAACTGAATCCAAAGCTAAGTACCCCCTCTACTACTGAACTATACGTACCTGTTGTACTACTGAGCTATATATACTCCCAGCCAAAAAAGAATTTTATTTATGCATCTCCATGAAGCTCTTTAGACCAGTTCTGTCTTATTTAAGTCTTGTGAATACATACAACAAAATAAAACCAGAGTTTCCCTACAAATTCCCATTTTTCAATACCTAACTTTTCTGAACTTTTCACTAAGTCACTGATATCCAAATTTTCCTACAATATACTGCCACTACATTACTGATGCATCATTTATTAAAATAATCCATCCTAGAACTAAGTCAATGATACAAGGATCTTAACCTACTTTTACACCTAGTCAACTGACCTACATCTTTGGAAATGTTGCTGAACATGACTAATTTTCCATATCCCACAATCTCTTCTGTACCTCGCCCCTACATACAAGCAATTAGTTCAAAGGAATGAAAAAGTTAATTCACAATTATCTCAAAGACTTTATTTCAATCTGCTGGAAATCTACATTCATGCTTTGAGGCAGATATTTTGTTATATTTACACATCTGTATAAAATGACAGCTACATACAAGTACCATCTAGCCAACAGCAATTGTTAAGATTCCATCAACTGGCCAGGCCTGATGGCTGGTACAGATTTATAATCTCAGCACTTAAGAGGCTAAGGCAGAAAGAAGGTAAGTTCAAGGTCAGCCTGAGCTACAGAGTAAGACCCTGTCTCAAAATAAAATTAAGAGATGGGAGCTGGCGGAATGGCTCAGGTGGCAGAGTGCCTGCCTAGCAAGCATGAGGCCCTGAGCTCAAGCCCCAGTACCAAATAGATAAATAAATAAATCTAAAAATAAATAAATAAAAATAAAAGCAGGGTTGGGGATGTAATTCCGTAGTACAGTGCTTGGATAACATGCACAACACCCTGGTTATGATACAAAAAAAAAAAAAAAAAATACCGTCAACACCAGATTTTTAGATGCCAAAGTAAAACAAAGCAAGAGTGGGGCCCTGGTGGGACCAGTGGACAATGTTCTTTGAAATGAGAAACATGATTAACTTGGTTCTACCTGAGGTCCAAAGTTAACTGGGAACAACTTTCCTCTCGTGTATACTTAGAAAACTGGGTGAGAGACAAATGAGTACTTTCAGATACTGAACACTAGACAGCACAGAACAGAGATCCTTGAGGAAACAAAAACAAATGAAGTAAACGTGTTCTCACTTATATATGGACCCCACTTATCATAAATCAAAATTTTTGTGTGGAGGCCCAAAGAGAGAGAACACAAGCAGAGCACCACAAATTCACTGACTGGTCTGAGTTCAGGAGGGATAAAGAGGGTAAAGTTTTTAAATCAAGATAACAGAGGAAAAGGAGCTACAAGGAGGAAGAACTCTAGAAATCAAATTTGTTGCTGAGTACTAGTAACTGTGCCCACAGTATAGTCCTACAAGACCAGGAAAAAAGAGGGGGAGCTATATAACTCAGGGCATTCAACAGAGACCCCAGAAGGGTCAGTAGTAGTAGAGCCTAACTTGTTCTAGAAAAAAAATGAATACATGTAACTTCCCCTAAAAAGCACTATTTAATTTTTTTAAAACCTCAAAAACAATCGAACTGATCTCCATGAAACGTAACTGCCTGTCAGAATAAAATCCAACAACATAAAGACAATGAAATCAAGCACCGAAAGGAAACTTTATAATGTCTACCATTCAATTTAAAAAATTACTAGATGTAAAGCAGCAGGAAAATGTAACCCACAAGAGAAAAAACAGTCAATAAAAACAAAATAGGAAGCCAGGCATGGTGAGACATGTTCGTAATCCCAGCAATCAGGAGGCTAAGACAGGAAGACTCAGAGTTTGAGACCATCCTGGCTACACAGAAAGACCCTGTCTCAAAAAAAAAAAGGTAGATAGATATGAAAATGATAGAAAAGAACTCTAAACAAATATTACTAATAAAATTTAAAGAAATGCATGAATGTGATTAGGAGAAAAATGGAAGATCTACAAAGAATCAACTGGAATTAGAACTGAAAAAATATATCTGAAATGAAAATCCCACCTACAAGCTAGCAGAATATTGGAAAAACAAAAACACCATATGTGGATAAAATTACTTATAAATATTCATAAGAGTTGTACTCAAAAAGGCCAAAAGCTAGAAACAACATTCAGGTTGGAGAATGAACTGTGCTATACCTACTTACAGAATGTGAAAAAAGGAGATGGCCACAGTGGCACAGGCCCGTAGTTCCAGCTATTCAAGAAGCTGAGGTAGGAGGACTACTTGAGCCCAGAAGTTTAAGGTAAGCCAAATACAGCAAGACTGTCCTACTGATACACACAATACAGTTGAACTTCAAAAATACACAAGTGAAACAAACCACAAAAGGGCACACAATGCATGAATTTACATGTAATTTTATAGTAGGAAAACTAAACTAGTAACAGAAGCCAGATTAATGGTTGCCCTGTCCTGGGTACAGGGGAGATGAATTGCAAAAGGACATGAGGAACCTTTCTAGAGTGACAGAAATGTCCTATATTTTAAGCATGTTAGTGATTACAGAGTACATGCATTGCTCAAAACTCAGCAGCAAATTGTACCCTTAAAAGAAGTACATTATAGTACATGTAAACTGAAACCAATTTTTCAAAAAGAAAAAAAAAGTTCTTCACAGCATCTTCAGGACAAATATTCAAAGTACCAGCCCAGCCTACGACACACACTCAATTCTAAGTTAATTAATCAAAAAAAAAAAAAAAATCCTAGAAATTTTAACAGGACATTCTGAGAATTACAACAGACAGAAGAACAATATATGTTTGTAATGGACTGTAGGTTTGTCTTTCCTCAAAATTCCTACGTCAAAACCATAACCTCCAATGGGATGGAATCCGGAGGAAGAAGAAAAGCCTTTGAGAGACAACTGGGAATCACCATGATGGACTGAGTGTTTTTAAAAGACTAGAGTTTGCTTTCACTGAACCATGAAAGGACACAGCTATCTACAGTCTAGCTAGAGAGACCTCACCACACACTGGATCTGCTAATGCCTTCATCTCAGGCTTCTCAGCCTCCAGAACAGTGAGAAATAAAAGTTCTTTTGTTTAAGCAACCCAGTCTATGGTATTTTTGTGAAAGCAGCCCAAACTAAGACAATGTTGTAAATTTGTGTTTGAGTACAAGACAATCGTTAGAGTCTGACAATGCAGATATGGACTGGGGGCAAGAACTCTCTCAAAATTAATAAACTAAAGCATTTACCACAATAAATAAACAAAGCCAACAATGAGAAGAAATCAGGCTTACAATCATCAAATAACAAGCACCAGCAATTTCCTGCGAGGGAAGGTGAAAGAGCATGGATATTACTCTTCTGAGATGCAAGTGTGAAGAGAGAACTGAGGACAGAACAAGCATGAAAGAAAAGCTGAAACCTAACTCTATGCTAAAGACACCACAGTGAAATCTGAAGCCTACAGCTACCCCAACATTAACATCCTAACAGAGAAGAGGTATGATTATTTCTAGGTATAAAGATTATTTACCTAGTCTTCACTATTCTACATTGGATGTCCAGTATGAGATACACATAAAAACAAGACTAAACAAACTCCTGACAAGAGTCAAAGCTATCAACAAGATTCTAGGCAATTCAACTGGTAAAACTATGAGACAAGAACTTTAAAGTAACTATGATTAATGTTAGCGGATCCAGTGAAAAAGATAACAAGTATGCATGAAAAGATACGCAATTTCAGCAAAGACATTGAAGCCACAAGAAAAAGAAAAATGGAATGCTAAATTTTTTAAAAAGAACATGCAAACTGAGACAAAGAATTATGATGAGCTTACCAATACACAAAACACAAATTAAGGAAAGGAGTAGTAAATTTTGAAAGTCAACCGGCCACGCACCTATAATCCCAGGTACATGGGAGACAGGGATCAGAAGGACAATAATTACAGGCCAACCAAGGCAAAAAGTTAGTGATGCTCCATCTCAACAAAACAAGTCAGCCATGGTAGTGTGTGCTTCTCATCCTAGCTAGGATCACAGTCAGAGGCTGGCCAAAGTAAAAACCAGGACCCACCCTATCTGATAGAATAGCCAAAAGCAAAAGGGGCTGGATTGGTATGGCTCAAGTGGCAGCAAGCATGAGTCCTAAGTCCAACTCTCAGAACTACAAAAAAAGAAATTCAAGTTGAAAAAAAAAAAATAGAGGATACAAGAGCAGTGAGACAATACCGACAAGACTGAATGGTCCAGCAAGGATATAAGTAAAGTCACAGTAAGAAAAAATAGTGAGGAAGATCTGAAGAAATATGTAGAAAATAGTAGCTGGTATCTTTTTTAAAATAACAAAAAACATCAAACCACAAATCTAAGAAGCTCTAAAAGTCCCATTCAAAACCAAAAAGTTTCCAAATACATACAATGCATTTAAACTACTAAAACCAAAGAAAAAGAGAAAATCTTGACCATCTGCAAGCAAGGACAGAGGCAGAAGAAACCAAATCTTTGTACATCTTGATATTGTACTTCTAACCTCTAGAAGTATGTAAAAATATATTTCTGTAGTTTAAATCACCCAGTCATATTTTGTTATGACAGCACAAGCAAACTAATATATCCTATACCAAAATCAGAAAAAAATATTACAAGAAAACCATAAACAACAATGCCAAAAACAAAAAATACTTTAAAAAATCCACTAACATATATATTTTAAATAGGGCCCACATATTAGAAAGGAAGAAAACTGTATTTATAGTTAGCATGACTGTCTTAGAAAACCCCGTTTTACCAAGAAAAAAAAAACTATTAAGTGACTTTAAACAGTCACAGTATATAAGGTCCATATATAAAAATTAACTGTTGCTATATACTAGAAACAAACAGATATTAAAATTAAAAGAACATTGAAAAGAGCATCAGAACTATAACAAACAGGAAAATTTAACAAAATATTTTCTTACATATTTTGTTCTAGAAGATCTATATTTTTATCACTATGACCCATTTCAAGTTAGTCTTTATATACAGCATATGGTAAGGGTTGAAGATTTCCCCACCTCCCACGGATATCTGATTACCATATTTAGGTCTCCTTTATTTTTTTTAATTTTAATTAAACTTGAACAGTGAAAAGTTTAAGCCATTGCTAAGAGAAATTAATGAAAACCTAATAATTGAAGAAATATACTGTATTCATGGTTCAAATGAGTCAGTATTGTTAAGATGTCGAGTTTTCCCAAGTTAAGCCAAATTCAGAATAACCCAAATTAAGATCCTATACACTATGTGTGTGTGTGTGTGTGTGTGTTGCTGGGAATCAAATCCAGGACTGCATATATGCTAGGTAGATAAAACTCTACCAATGAACTACATCCATAGCCTTAAAGAGCTAATTTTAAAATGCATCTGGAAGTAGAAAGAACTTAACAAAAATAACTTTGAAATATAGGTATAACTTAACAAAACTTTACTGTCTGATTTCAAGACAGGTTGCAACTGAAAATGGCAAGCAAGTCAGAAGAAAAAAGGCAAAAAGATTAGAGCTAAAACAGACACTTCACAAAACATAAGCAAAGGAAAAATACACAATAGAAAGTAAAACTCACCAACATCAGTCATTAAGATGATGTAAATCATGACAATGAGATACCACTACATGTCCAGAATGGCAAAAGATTGAAAACATTAAATGTTGGCAAGGATATAAAACAACTGGAACTTTCTTATGTTGCTAGGAGAAAGGCAAAATAATATAGCCTCATTAAAAACATTTGTGCAGTTTCTTTCAAAACTGAACACACACTTGCCATATAACCCATATCTATTACCGATATTTATTCAAGAGATATAAAGACAAAGTTTACACAAAACATGAATGTGAATGTTTACATCAGCTTTCTCCATAGAAACCCAAAACTAGAAACAAATAACCTAACTATCTTTTAACTGGCAAATATATAGAGATCATCTTGTACCCACATAATGGCTACAATACAAACACTGATACATTCAGTATCATCACTGCATCTCAAAAACATATCAGACCCAAAAGTCTATATACTAAAGGATTACATTAACATAAAATTCTCAAAAACACAAAATAACAGTGACAGAAAGATCACTGTCTGCTAGGTATCAGGAGTGAGTGCAGAGGACTACAAAGTGTTGGCCTAAACATTTTAATTAAGGTAGTGGTTGCACAGGTGCATTCATTTATCAAAACTCATTCAATTTAGAGACTGGAGGCATGGCTCAAGCAGTAGAGCACCTGCCCCGTAAGCACAAAGCCCTGAATTCAAACCCCATAGTGCAAAAAAAAAACAACTCATTGAACTCAGAAAAAAAAATTGGTGACTTTTATGCAAATTATATCTTAATAAAACTAACTTTAGTCAGAATCAGCCTCTACCTACTTCTTGTTTTCTTTCCTCCAGTGCTAGAGGTCAAACCAAGGGCCTCCTTCAGGCTAGGCAAGAACTCTACAAATGCTCTACCACTGAGCTACCTACATTCCCAGCCCCAAATGAGCCTCTAAATGAGAAGCAACTTCATGTGGTTAAGAACTTAAGCTCTGAATCAAAATATCTGAAATACCAGTACCACCATTATTAATTGCATGGACTGACACAGTTACATAACCTCTCTGGACTTTATTTCCTCATCTACGAAATGGGAATTCTATGAGTGACTCTATCAAATAGTCATTGTGAAGATCAAGCAAGTAATGTAAAACCCATGGAATAATGACTAGCAAATAACAGAAGCCTATATTTAAACACTTATGATTATTTAAGTATCTGTTCTTAACCAATTATTAACACAACATATCCAGTTTTTAACTTTAGAGTGCATTTGGCATTTATGAACATTGAGCTTCAAGTATCCCAAGAGTTTCCAAACTCTTGTCACCTGTAATTTTACAAGGCCCACTTAATCTCATCTCTACTGAAACCCAATATCCATCCTTAAGCAAATATTGAAGGCAGGGGATTCCAACGCACTAGATTACTTGGGCCTGAAATTGTGTGTTTCAATTCTGAATCTGGGAAAGAGGAGCACCAACCCCAAACCATACGAACTAAGGAGAAAGAAGGATGTATTTCCAAACTTGTATCAAAAACAATGGATGGAAATCAGACCACCTAGTTCAATCCACAGTTCACTCTATAAAGAAACAGAATCAATTTGTGAAAATGAAAAGACAGCTAACATTTATGAAAATATGTCAATCTCAAAGAAAATATTGCTTGGGAAGGTAGGGACTACCTATAGTAATAGAAGCTGGTATGAACACATACAAAGACAGACACAAAGCAAATAAGCAAAGCGAAGGGCAAAGATGGGGAGCACAGACCATATACTAATAGTTTTTAAAGCATTTTGTATAATACATATTTTAACAGGAAAAATATTGGCTAATTTCACTGTCAAAAAACACTTCCTCCTAAGGTACAGAAGTTTTCTGAGGAAGAAAGTTGCAAGCTAAAATAATCATATAAACCAGAAAGAAATCATCAAGAACATGCACATTACAAGAGGAAAAATGGGCAACAAAGTAATGTTGATTGCTTAAGTAAAAATGATTATCTAAGTAATATTGGCTAACTACCAGAAAAAATACAAAGATCTGTAAGAGGTAGTAATAACTATAAATCCAATACATTCTTTAGTAATGAATTACTACTGCACAAGTACATCCCTATCAATTTATAGACTAAAATTCAACTTAACAGTCTTTCATACCCCGCTTTATAATCGTCCTTATTTTCTCCACCACTTAATTCACCTAAGTCTTCTGCTAACATTGATTGTGACGCTTCACCATCTGATATCATCAGAAGGACCATACAGAATGGTTATAATTTGACATTTTCTACAGAACACACTTCGTTGCCATTGTCATCCAAATGGCACATTATAAAGAATCAAGTTTCTGCTTGTCAGATTCAAGGAAATTCTTGATTGGTATTAATATAGTAATGTAATAAATTCTAAAGTTTATTTCAATAACTGAATATTCCTTAACAGCTCTTTAAATTGCATTTAGTCCTATACTTAGAAGTTCACAAGAATCTAAAAAGGTCATTTAAATTTTCCACTTTCCTGTCACAGGAAAATTATATCCCATCTCAGTGCCTTGACATTTGGCAAGAAATACATTGCACATACAATGTATGTACAGATATGACCAGGTTTCATCAAATAAATTTTATTACTATGTTTACGAAAGATTCTATATGGTATCTTCTATTCCACTTTTTAATAGTTTAGAAAACAGTTACAGTAGCAAGGATAGTCAACACATCTTATCTTTCCTGCTAAATGTGACTGTTTCCTAAATTGCTATGTCCAGGATTGTGAGACTCTAAATTCATTTGAATATTTAGCAATGATGATGGTACTAAGGATATGGTACTTTGAGAAGCACTGATACTAGGTTACATTATAATTATGCAATTAAAGTCTTTCTCTGCATTAAATCATGAGTTCCTTAAGAATAGAGAATTGTCTTACTAGTCTGACATAAAATAGCAGCCACACATTTATCGAATGGTGGAGCCAAATGTAAATCCTATCAAGAAGATAATTAAAGGTAACCTTCCCCCAAGAAGCTTACTATTTATTTGCAACTAAATATTTCTGCTTTAACTCAGAAAATAACCTTTGCTACAGAGGTAGAAAAGATCATTTCATATAGTAAGAAAAGCTAATATAGAGATGGTAGTTATGCTACAGAATAAAACAATCAAGATGGAAACCACCTTCCAAATTCTAGATTCATAGTTTAAGTGGGCAATATAAAGAAACTTGAATAAACAAACCAAAGTAACGAAGACTTTCTTTGAATGTTGAAGATTTATTCAACATCAAGCTAAGTACTACTCACTCCTATACCACAGACTCTCCACCTATAAAACACCATTAAAATTATCTGCAACTTGTCAATACATTCAATCTTTAGTATGAAATATTAAAATGCAAACTATTAATTCCTACAATGTTTTTCTGCAATTAAACGTAGACCTATTTTCAAATATGAAAGTCAAGAGTGGCTGATGAGTGCTCTTGAAATTAAGTGTGTGTCTTTACTCAAATAACTATTCGGAAGAGAGGAGGACATGTCATGTCCTTATCAGGAACTGCTTACCCTACCCTCCAAATCCATTGTCTTCGTAGGATACACATTTATTTCATATGAATGAAATAGGTGCTTTTCTCCAATCCACACCCATTTAAGAACCACTTGGCTAAATACATATACTGGAATTTATACACCTGAGACTTTCCAATTACATACAAAGAAAGCACAAAATTGAAAATCTAAAGCTCTGAGTCCTTATTCTGTCTCTCAGCTGTTCAGTCTAAAACAATGTTACGTAACTTCTCTGCGTCTCAACAGGAATATCATTTTATTAGTATTATGTTAAAATAACATTCTATATAATATCTCTATATAACCGCTCCACAGATAAAATGAAATGTGAAATGTAAGCATATTTTTTAAATGTGCTATCAAAGAATAAGGAATTACCAGTTATTATTTGAACTTGTGAATTGGTTCACAGCTTGACCTTGAGGCATACAAGACAAGACCAACCCCTAGAAGCCAACTAGAAATAAAAAGGATTCCTTGGGTCTTGCCTAGTCGATATCCTCCCACCCTAAGAATATGGACAAAATCCAACATGGCTTGAGAAGCAAAAGGTAGACTCTTACTGATTGAGTCTTCTGACTTTCAGCCTCACTAGAAAAAGAAATAAGGTACTAAAGAGATTCTTAGAAAAAGAAATATTTGTAATTTTCAAGTACAAATATTCATTGGACATTTCTACATGAGAATATAAAACAGTACCTACACAACATGGTTAGGATAAGAATAGGCTGACATTTTAAAAATTGGGTGCTGAACTAATAAAAATTTTAATAATATAACTCTTTAAAAAATAAAAATCAGCCAGGTGCCAGTGGCTCATGCCTGTAAGCCTAGCTACTCAGAAAGCAGAGATCAGGAAGATCGAACTGTTCGAAGACAGTTTGGGCAAACAGTTCTTGAGACCCTATCAGAAAAAACCCACAACAAAAAAGAGCTGTGGGAATGATTCAAGGTGTAGGCTCTGAGTTCAAACCCCAGTACCGCCAAAAAAAAAAAAAAAAAAAAAATCAGGGCTGGAGTGGCCTGTAATGTGCCTGCGTAGCATGCTCAAGACCCTGAGTTCAACCCCCTGGTACTGCCAAAAAACAAAACAAAACATCGTTAGCTGTTTCCAATGTCTCCTCCATTTCCTAAAACATAGCCTGTAGTACATAGAAAAGGACAGTGCCTGGGAGACAAAGACAGTCTTACAAGTATCTGATGAATGAATGACTGATTTATTTCCCACCTGTTACACCATTTAAATGATGCTGGCATGTTCATTTTGAGTCTACTGAAAACTGAAATGCGAACAGTGGCTACAAGGGTAACTATTTCTGCACCCTCAATTTATTTTACTTCTACCTTCCTTATCACGTGGCACTATTGATTGGGCAGGAATGCAAACACCTATTAGATTTAACCATAAACTGTTTAATTTATAAATGACAATCACAATTATAAACCACTTTCAACGAAAAAGAAGTTCTAAATCCAGAATAATTTAAGGAAAAAGCAGAAATACAAATAAAGATATCATTATTCTCGTGAAGAAAGTGGAAATTGTGTGAGTATAATCAGTAAGTTTCCCAATAGTTCCCATTTTTAGCCCTTTCACATTTAATAACAATTCAGGCCACCTTCAACCCTAAAGTGAATCAACTTCCCCAATGACTGGGCAAGCCAACTTCCTACATTACTAATATTTTCAGTCAACAAGTTCCTCCAGAAGAAAAGGCACACACCTGTACCAGTTCTTAATCAGGTAAAAACAAACACTCTCATAATCCTACCCACAAGTCTAAACCCCAACGAAAATTAAACAACATTCTCTTCCGGACAATCAACTCCATCTTTCACTCAATATGACAAGACCCTCTTAAGCAAAATATGACTGAATACTGTGTATCATTCAAGATGACAACTGTAAGGACAAAATGCCTATCGCAAACATTACTGAAGTCAGACTTCCCAGTACAATGATACTGTAATATATATATATCTAACACACAGAGAGTACTTAATAAACGTGGTTCCCTCTTTCAAGTTACTCAGTTACAGTGATCAGTTGAAAAGTGGAATTTTCCCTGAACAGATTGACTACCGTATCCTCAGCAGCAGTTTTAAAAGTGGTGTACCCTTTAAAATGGAAAAGGTGAATGCAAAGTACACTATAGGTATGTATGAAGATATGATGAGACCCCTTTGCACAGTTAATATATGCTAATTAAGAAAGAAAGAGAAGGAAGGAAGGAAGGAGTTAAAGAAGAGACATACATGACCATGGTGGGTACTTCAGCTTAATACATCCACGCCCATCTTTAGAGCATCACCTACCACACTGACAGCAAGCAAATTTTTATCAAACAACTCCATCCTTCAAAATTCCAAGAAGCTTAGTTCTCCTCCTTTACAAAAGTAATCCACTTGAATTGGTACTCTTGATTGGGTCCCTAATCCATCATCAGACAGCCCCAAAAATTCAAGACTCAAACCTCCTTGCCCAATTTTTCCCATCCGATCTCAACCCCCACCATTACTTATTATTCCCTAAATTCCCTTTACCTCCAGCACACCAGCATTTACCACTTACTGCTTTTATTATCCCCACCTCCCCCGCTTGGTCTTGGGATTCCCACATCACCCCCGCCCCGACCCTCCAACCCGAAGCCCGAATCCCTCCGGCTAGGACACGGGGTCCCCAGCTTTCCCACAGGCCACCCCACATTGGCCCCTGCCAGTCTAGCGAGGAGGGGCTGCGCTTCCAAAGACTCACCAAACGAAGTCGTTGCTTTTGTCCTCGTAAGAGTTGATGAGCCCGTTGCAAAGGGGGTTGAGCAGAGGTCGCTTCCTGCTGCCGCTGCCTAGGCTGGAGCTGCTCCCTCCCACGCCAGCGCTGGGCCTGGCCGCGCAGCTGAGCCGGGACAGGCCCGCGGACACCGCCCCGCCGCCGCTCCCGCCGCCGCTGCCCGACACCGCGGCCGCCACCAGCACAGGCCGCACGGGCCCCCCGAGGCCACCGGAGCCCGCGGCCTGGGCCGCCCCGCCGGACACCAGCGCCGCCGCCGAGGCCGCCACGGAAGGGGGCGACGGGGACGAGGATAAGGACGAGGAGGCGGAAGTCACCGACGAGGCTGCCGAGGAGCCGGGACTCGTCCCAGCGGAGCCCGACCCGGCCTGCCGGCTACCGGACATCGTGATTCCCTCCCTCCCTCCCTCCAGCCAGGCACTCGGAGAGGGTCCCCGCGACCGCGACCCTGCGCCGCCGCCCCTCCTCCCTCAGCCTCCCTGCATCCTGAGGACGCGCGCCGGGAGGTGGGGCTGAGGAACAATAAAGTTGGGTTTTTTAAGGCAACCACACAACAGCGTCCGACCGGAGGGGGCGGAAGAAAGTCATAAAGCACTGTAGAAGCCACTACCGCTCCCAAGGCCGCCACCGCGGTCCCGCCGCAGCCAACCCGGGCGCGCCGTGGCCAGTCGTGCGCGCGCGCGCGCGCGAGGCGGAAGGGGCGGGAGCGACGGGGATACAACTGTGCACGTTCCCGGCGGCGCGTCCTCGGCGTCGACGGAGTCCTGGCAGTGGAGACTCCCGGTCGAAAGCACTTCTCGTTCGTGACGTACCGGAGGGCAGGCCGTTTACTGAAGTCAAAGGATAGCAGGGAGGGGAATGAATGGGAGGGGCAGAAGGGTCAAGTCTCGAATACGCATGCGCGCCCCGGGTGCAGATGCACGCAGGTTACCTCGGGAGGCGGTGCCCGAGCGGAGGAGCTGTATCGCGCATGCGTGTGAGCGAGCGCATTTCTGAACGCGGCTGCCGGCAATCTCTATCTCCTGCAGCAAAGGCCATGTTGCCGGATGGCTAGGGTATGCAGGACCGGTGCTGCAGAATAGTGAAATGATAGCACTGTAGGCCAGAGACGCTCAGGAAGAAACCGAGAAGCCCGGAACAGTTATACAGCGCGCTGGACTGAGTCACGTCGTCCTAGCTCTCCTGATGCTGAGCCAATCCACATCGTTGTGAGCAATAAATGTTGAAGTCAGTGAAAGGTGTCAATCAGAAGACAGCTCAGTCAGAACCTCGGTTTAATGTGGATCTGACATAATCTTAGTACAAAACAAGGAAATTTGCCCAAAATGTACCATTTCTGGTAGCCTTCTTGTGAGTGTTGAAAGTTGATTGCAACATTTCATTTGCCACCTTGAGAATTCCTAAGGTTGTGGGAGATGTAAGCTAGAAAAAGCTGGGTGATTTCTGCTATCCTTTCCGCGTTTATCATTCTGTGATTTCTAGAGAAAATGATCCCAGATTTAATTCTTCCCTGGTGTTCAAGAAGTCTATAAAGACAACTAGGTGCTTTCCCTAGGAACAACTCTCCATACTGAGGCAACAGGACGAGGAAGGCCCCAAAGGAAGGCCCAGCAACCCAGACCTATCCATTCACTTGGACAGTAACCCGTCAAGGATACCAGCCTCTACTTTGCTTCACCTGCTCATTAGTTTCCCAGCTTCTTGATTTAGCTCAGGTTTCTTCAACCCTTTTTTAAATTCACTTTCAAGACCTAACAGAAGTGTTGGATCCTTCCTGGCTCCTTAACAGGGATAGTTTGCACCCTCCCTTAAGCTTTATGATATTTTGTTTGCATTTGTTGTTTAGTGATTTGCATGTGATTGGCACTTGTAATCTGTAGTTATGTCATTCTCTCCACTAGACTGTTAGCTTCAGCTTTGTACACAATGTCTGGGATATGAGAGGTACTTATTAAATATTGCTTTGCTAACAGATGGATACAACTGTATTCATAACATTTTGTTTTAATTATGTGTTTAATGTCTTTCCAACTATATATTAAGCCCTATGAGAGCAAGGATCATGTGAGTTTTCATTGGGCATTCAATATTTGATGAAGCAATGCATAAATAAATGAATTTGATGAATATTTATTGATACATACTAGACATCAGCCTACCTGGAAGAGAAAAAAGTTCATAAAACATTGCTCCTACATTCAGGAAGCTAGTGGAATAACTGAGGAATTAGTAAAATAAATTAGAAGATAAGCAGTAATATCAAGGAGTACATGCTAAATGTTTAATGAGTAATGCAGAGAATCACCATAATTGAAGAAAGCAAGTACTGAGAGCCAACCAGGTTTGTGGGAGAAAGAATTAGACCTCAAGAGAAAAATATGGCTTGGTTAATCAGAAAGTGTAAACAAAGTCATGAACCCAGAAAATAAGTGAAAATGTTTACATCAAATTCAGGTATCTGATAGGAGTAGAAGTTTATTCAGTAGGAATTCATTTGTGGGCCAGATTGTAAAGAACCTTAAATCTAGTTTGGAAGATAGCCATGAAAACAAAGGCATTAAGTGAAGGTAAAACATTTTTTAGCAGATTATCTTTTCAGAAGAGGTAGGAGGTTCCAAGTAAAGAAACTAATTAGGAAAAAATCATATCAGTCCAGGCATAAGTGGTCAGATTCTACGTTGGGGTGATAACAAGGAAAGTTAAGGGCTAGCCTGAGGAAAGTACTAAAAAATCAATAGGATTAAGTTACTCTCTGTAAAAGAATCTAAGAGGGAATGAACCCTGTCTGCCTTGTTCATCACTGTCATTTCCAGTGGTTGGCATAGTGGCCAATGTGTTAGGCAAAAGTAATGGATCACAAAGTATAAGGAATGATTCCAAACATAATCCATGGATAACAATTTCATGATGACAGAATTGGAGTGGATGGATTAGTTTTGGATGTGTTGAGTGAGAGTGGGACGAAAAAGCATTTGACTAAGCATATTCAGCCAGTGATTGAAAATACAAGGCTAACTCACAAGAGAAAATTCAACACATTTGAGAAATAATTAGAAGTTTACTTCCAAAATTTACTTCATCAAGCAATAGGTCCTAAATAATTACTTGATGATTGATAAATTATTAAGGACGTATTGCTTGATGAACTATATTAGTCCATATTCTGTTGCTACAACAAAATACCTAAGGGTTAGTAATTCATAATGAAAAGAAGTTTATTTAGTTCACAGTTTTGGTGGCCAAAAATCCAAGGTTGGAAGACCCTATCTGTTTGACCTCCAGTGAGGCTCCCATTGGCTGCATCACAACATGGCAGAGAAATGGAAAGGGAAATAGCCCCATGCAGTAGGGGCCAAACATTTGGGGTGGCCTTGCTTTATAACAACCTGATCTTGAGGGAACAGGTTGTCCTCACTTCTGAAAACCAGCATTAATCCTTTTCAGCCAATACTCTCGTAACCTAATTACCTTCCACTAAGTCCTGCCTCTTAAAAGTTCTACCACCTACACTGAAGACCAGACTTCCAACACATGAACCCTTGGGGAACACAATCAAACCATACCCAAACCATGGCAGAACATTTTGCTATTCTAATGATTCTCAAACATTGGTCCAGAGAAGGAACATACTGAGAGCTTATTGAAAACTGCAGATTCCTAGCTCCACCTCCAGAGATTCTGACTGTACAGATCTAGGGTAAGGCCCATGAATACGCATTTTTACCTACACACATGTAAGTCTGATATAAGTGACTAATACTTTGAAAACATAGATTCCTAACGTAGGAATATAAAAGAAAATTGCAAAACAGCATTTTTCCTCCCAAATATCTTATTCAAGAGACAGAAAGTGATATGAACAAACAGAGCCATCTCCTAGGAACATATCAGTGCTTGGTAGTATCTCTTTGGAACCTATTTTCAGTAAAACCTAAATCTGCAAAAGGAAGCTGAGGGAATGTGATGCAACAGAATTTCCCTTTCTGCCATATGTATGTGTAAACACGATGTGAAAGTTCACAGTCCTTATTAGTGTCTACTGGCAAGATCTGTTAGGAAAGCAGAAAAGAAAAAGAGGAAGCATTGCAACACACACACACACATAGAACTCAGACAATTCGGGAAAATAGCAAGTAGAAGAGAATATTAAGAGAAAATGAAAGTAAATGTAAAATTAAAACAGCTGAAACAAAACAATTCCATCATGTTATTTTAAATATGTTAATTCTGTGAATCACAAAAATGATAGGACAAAATCCAAACTCTAGCAAATGAAGTGAAGATGGAATGGAATTACCAAGATTGAACTTCCCAGATTTAGTTCTGAAATGTCTTATCCAAATATAATATTTTAGAGAGGTAAAGCTGCTGTTTTTTATCTATTGCTGTTTCTGGCCTTTGGTAAACAGTTCCCCCAAAAGATCCTCCCTAAAAGGCTGTACCTATCTGACTCAGCTGGTTTTCTATCTATTTGCCTTGCTTGATTTCTAACCAAATCTCTAAGTGAACAGTAAATTGCCATTAATTTTTTAAGTTAATGTAGCAGCCCTGTTGAACCAAATTAGTAATATGAAATAATCTAGACATGGTAATTTAAAAAAAAAACAAAGCTAAACTGAGAACAAAAAGAAACTTTTTTTTTCTGTCTGTAATTGGACAGAAAAATAGAGAAGTTTTTAGGAACCCAATAGGATAATAATTGATCTAGCAGGTAACACGTAATCTTTTGGTAAAATGAAAAGCTCCCATTTATTCATTAAAGTAGGGGTAGATTGATTATTCTTATAGAAAACCACAATTTCATAGACTTATTATTTGAAAGCAAACCTTTTCCAAAAATGTCTGTCCTGCTGTTTTTATTACATGAAATTTCACCATTAGCTTTTGGTAAAACTATGAACATTTTTTAAAAACAGTAAATTAATAGCACTAATACTCCAGTAAGTCATCATATTTTAAAAAGCTGATTTTCTTTATTCAAGCACTTCTTTTGTAGGCTGATGTTAGTAATTTTGGTCAAGACAATTGAAAAATATGACCTGGACAATTTGAAGTAATGTAACAATGAAGGATGGTAGGTGAAGCTGTATGAATGTGAACACAAATTATTTAATAGAGCTAATCAACTTTAAAAAAAACCCTGCATATTAAGAAAAACCAACAATTACTGTAAAAACATTTACTTATTTCATATACAGTATACACATTTTATGAAGATATGGGAAGGTTTAGATCCACTTAAAGATCATAAGCCAAATCAAAATGAAGTTTACTTAATTCTATTAAAAAAAAAGGAACAACTGTACCATCATGAAGTGGTATCAAAGAAATAAAGAGAAAAATCACCTCCATATTGAAACTAAAGCAGATCATATTACAAATATACTTCGTGGATTTGACACCAGTACATGTAATGTAGCATAACTAAGTGAGGCTGGGAAATATATATATATAGCTAGAATCAAGAAATGTTTAAAGCAGTGGATTGTCAATTCTGACTTCATTAAAAAAACCTTCCTAGGGCTGGGATGTAGCTTGGTGGTACAGCGCTTGCCTAGCATGCGTGAGGCCCTGGGTTCGATCCCAGCACCTAAAAGAAAAGACAAAAAAAAAAAAAAGACACCTTCCTAAATCACGAAAGATATTTTTCTGCTTCATACCCTGAGGCTAGACTATCACACTATTGTAGCTCCTCCAATACTCACTTTTATTACTACTTAAATATTATTTTTCTACTGTTGCTATGCCCTTTAAATTAATACAAAACATGGTCAAGAAGAGACAACAGAATCATGAAATGTCATTAAGTGAAACAAGCATTCCTCTGACAATATGTTTCCTTCTATTTACTGAATCAATATGTTGATTCTTATATTCTTTTTTTGTTATTCACTTATTCATATTCATATTCTTGATGTACTTTATTCAGATACAGCAGGTGTTTCTTTTCTCATACTATGAGTCCTCCCACATAGAGCCCTGGGCATGTATCATAGGGTGAATTCATCAAATGCATTTGCACTTATCAATTTGGAATAAGATAGCAGAAATGGATATTATCTCATCTTCAAGTTGGAAAAACCAGGTAAAAGCAAGAAAGCTGTTAGTCAAAATCTTGACACTCCAGCCTTGTTCAAGGACTGAGGATTGCTGAATCTGAATCATCTTTATTTGACATTAGTTCAGCTGATTCAAGAGCACATCTTTGGTTTTGAATCAGTGAGCCAAAAGCACAAATAAAGATTATCGTATACCATTTTCTCTTTGCTGTATGATACTACATCACTCTCAAACACTTGATTTGTTCCATAATGTAATGAGATGTTGGTAATAACTCTAAAGAAATTATAAGCTAGATTCTATACTAAAGATCCAATTAAGTATTGGCACCCAATGCTGTGCCAGTTACAGTGTCTATGTCAAAACCTATACAACTATATAACACAAAGAACAAACTTTAATGTAAGATATGAATTGGCTAACGATAATATATCAACATTCCATGCATAAACTGTAACAAATGTACAACACTAAATCAAGATGTTAAAAACAAAACCTATTATGATGAGGAGACAATATGAGACCTCTCTGTACTCTGCTCATTTTTGCTGTAAATCTAAAACTGCTCTGAAGAGCAAAGTCTATTAATTTTTTTAGAAATGAAGAAAATTTTGAGGAATAGACTCAGGAGAATGGTATGGGAAAAACAGACAAAGAAATATTACAAGACAAATTGCCAGACCAGAATAAAAACTTGATGATATGATTAGATAAGCAAGGAAGCACAAAGGAATTATATGAAAAAAATTTTTCCAGTGAAATTTCAGATTGCCAGGGATAAAAATGAAATACTAAGTGATTCCCTCTATAAAAGAAGATAACTATTACTTGAAAGTAAGGATTTTGCTTCTGTGGTAAGGTACAGACGCAGTTTCCTCCAATGGACGATTGTGAATGAGAAAAAGGTAACAAACGAGAAACTGTCATCTGAAGAAAAAGAATTGGGAATCAAGAAAGAGGTGAAAGGACAGCTAAGAAGCTTGGAGAAACAGAAAGGCTGCATAGAGAAACAAAAGATTTTTAAAAATAAGATAACATTAGCTGGGAGCTGGTGGCTAATGCCTGTAATCCTAGCAACTCAGGAGGTAGAGATCAGGAGGATCATGGTTTAAGGCCAGCCCAGGCAAATAGTTGACAAGACCCTATCTGGAAAAAATCCATCACAAAACAGGGTTAGTGGAGTGGCTCAAGGTGTAGGCCCTAAGTTTAAACCCCAGTCTGCAAAAATAAGTAAGTAAATAAATAAAATTAAATGAAAATATTAGTAAAATATAGTATAAAGAACAAACTTTACAAAAGGAATTGGAGAAACTTCTTCAGGGTCCTCTAATATTGAATTCACCATGTGTGTGAGAGCTTGGGGGTAGTGCGTTGTATCTGGAGTCAATTGTGTTCCTCTCTGTTCCCACTATACAGGGTTAGTGCTGTATGTGGGCTGGCGACTGGCCCAGTGAAGGACCAGTTGTCAGCACCAGGGCTGCATTCACTTTAGAAGCTTCCATTCTCTGAATACTAGGATCAACTGGGGGTCCAATGAACTTTGTAGACTGTGGGCCAGGCACTAATTTGGTGCTACCGCAGGTGGCAAATGTTCAATAGTCTGAAATTTGAAGGCTTTTTCTGCTGCAGCAACTCATGCAAATTACTCTAACTTACAAAAATTTCAACCTGCTTTTCAGCAAGAATTGAAGAAGTAAAAAGAATAAGTGCAAGTACTGTCATTATTCAATAAATATTAGTAGGACAATTGACCATTCATTATAAGAATAAGTTCAATTTCAATTCACACTGTACCAAAAATATAGTTCAGACAACTTGAAATTTTAGGTATAAAATAATAAACATTGAAGAATAGCTAATAGTTTTGAGCATTTGTATTGGGCTTTGCTCAATCTTTTTTAATAGTCTGATGAAATAAGTATACTACAAGGCTTAGGTTACAGTGAGTATGATTGCAGGCTTTGGGATAGGAGTAGGGTTGCCTGCATTTGCACATTTTCCCACCCTCTTTTAGTATTGAAACCTAATAATTAGATCTTTTTTCCTTACTTCCTGAGTTTACCGCTCTATTTGTCTTTTCAATCTGACTTCTTTTATCTTTAATTTTGAGAAATTAATCTTTACTCTTTCATTACTATTTTGTCCTTTATCTTTCTTTCCAAGATTTCTCTTAGCTGAATTTGGCATATTTCTATCCTTTAAGTCTCTTAATGGTTCCCTTGTATGTTCTTAATAAGTTTATTCTTTTCTAGAAGGGTTCTTCTATTTTATCTCACTAATTTATTTTATGGATGGATCTCTCTGTTAGTATCCTATTCACTATTATATTTTTCCTACCAAATATTTTCACTTAGTTCTTTTCATTATTTTTGGTCCTTAAGGCAAATATGTTTGGTAGATAATACACAATCGTTAATTATCCATTTAAAGAATAATGGTTCAGTTTCTGACCTTCAGGAATAACATTCATTCATTTAACAAATAATTGTTGGACACTCAATTGGACAAATATTGCTGTGTGTCGGCCAGTATACTCAAGCTCTACTATAATTACACAAGTTTCCTTTCTCATGAGCCTTATCTGCTAATGAGAAGACAAAATAAATGAATATTTAAGTCCACTAGCAATATGCTATGAAACATTTAAGGAATAGAAATGCTATAGTAATAATTAAATTGATTGAAACCATCTCTCAGACTGATACTTGAACTGAGAGAATGAAGAGCAGAAGCAGGCTAAAAGATAAGTTGGAGGGATCATTCTAGTTAGAGGTTGTCATAGCTTGTGCCAAAGCCCAGTGGAAGAATGCCTGGAGTACGTAAAGCTTGAAAGACAGTGTACTGGAGCAGCATATCAGAGGGAACAGAAAGGAAATGAGGTCAGAAAGACTGTTATGAATTATGTTCAAGCCCCAATTTCATATACTGAAAACTAACTCCCAGGCTCAGATTATATTTATTTAGGGATAGGTCTCTAAAGAGATGACTAAATTAAAATGAGACTGTTAAGATGGGCCCTAATCCACTCTGACTGGTGTCTGTATAAAAGCAGGCATTTGGACATACAGAGAGACACCAGTGTTGAGCAAGCGCAGAAGAATGATCAAGTGAAGACACAAAGAAAAGGCTGCTGTTTGCAAGCTAAGGAAGGAGGCCTGAAGAGAAACTAAGCTTTTGCTTTTCTCATTGTTTCTGAAGCATAAGAGACCTTCAGATTGACTTTTTTTTTTCTCTTTTGGTGGTACTGGGGCTTGAACTCAGGGCTTGCTAGGTAAGAATCTACCACTTAAGCCACTCAACCAGTGAGATGAGATAGGGATTGAAACTGTTGCTGCCATCTTGGTATGATCTTGTTACCATAGTAACCTAAGAATGATACCAACACCGAAGGAGCAGTTAAGAAATGATAGAAATGAAGCTCTGACCACATCACTTTAGCTCTGAATCCCTCCATATCTAATATCAGCACTATCCCAAAATACAGAGTTACACAGGCAATAAATTCCTTAACTTCTGGCATTGCATTTAGCATTGCAAATGTCAGTATTTTTCAAGGAGACTTTTTTATTGCAATGACTATGTCTTTTCTGGTCTATTCTCCATACCTTGCAAAGTACCTGTTACATACATACATAGATACATACATATTTTTAAATGGACATTGAATTTATATACTTTCATAGTTTAAAAGTGTCTCAAAGATTAATCCAACTTCTTCCCAGGCAATTTTGACTTTAAATCATCATGAAGATATTTTTTAGTATAGAATTACTTACAGAGAACTTCATATTTTTGGTAGGTGACACCATTTGATTCGCTCTCAAACACCTCCACAGCAATTGAAGTTTCAAAAATCTGCTAAAAAAAAAAAAAAAGACATGTTTTTCCATCCTTGCCAGTTCACATCCTATATATAATCTCAGATTAGGTACTTCATTAGCAATCTAATTTGGAAACTTCTTATAGATCCTTGTTTGCCGTCTTCCTTTTTGGGAATCCCTGGCACAATCTCCAGGTTGATATTATTCATTTGTTCATTTGTCCATTCTCTCATTCATGAGTTCAGTCAAGGTATCATTGCTGCATAATAAATATCCATAAGCCTGAGGCTTAACCAGCATCTACTTACTTGGATCATGACTCAACAGGTTGGCAATTTCTAGAGTTCAGTTGCAAAATCCTTCAGATATCACTCTTTTGTGGATCTGTAGTCAGCTGCCAGATACACACTTGCCTGGGACAGCAATAATCTGCTCCATGTTTGTCTCATGGAAAAATTATCTTATTCTGAGTATTAAATTAAGGTTAAGCATAAAATGTAAAAACCTTAGGTTTAGATGTTACAAGGTAGTCAATACCAAGAGAACTTACTGATGACACTGCAGTAAAAGTTAAATCTTGACTTAGCACAGAGAGACTTTATTGAAAAGAATTACTGTAAGGGGGGAAGGGCCTATTGCGATAGGAGAAGGGTGACTGTTACAAAACCAAGACTTCTTTGACCACAAGTCTGTAAGTGGCATGAGAGTCAGGCAAAGAGTTTTTCTTTTACAGAGAGGAGTAAACAAAGCTTGAAAGACCCAGGTGTCAGGAAGTAGGGTAAATGGGTGGGGTGATTGCACTGAAGATCAGGGAATATTTTACCTTGATGTAAGTTTATTCTTAGAGGGCTGTATGTTCCCTCAGGCTGATGATGGACCAAAGTTTATGGGCCTGGAGGAAGGAGCAAAGTTCAACCAAAATTTCCTAAGGAACATTTTATTCTGATAGATCAAAATTTGCTTCCTTCCGTTTGTATAAGAGGTTAGAATTGACTCTCAGTCTGTGTGTCCTGGTGGTCAAAAAAAACATGATTCAGGAAGAGAGATGCTTAGGCAGTGCTGAGAAATGAGAAGTTATGTCTAGTTGGATTTTTATGGTGATACCTTTTTTCTCTCTCTCTTTTGGCAGTACTGGGGTTTAAACTCAGGGCCTCGCTTGCTAGGCAAGGGCTGTACCACTTGAGCCATGCCCCCTTATGCTGAACTCAAAAGTAGAAAGTTGGGAGTTATCATAGCCAATAATCTTCCCATAGATTCTTATCAGTGCTACCAAGACTTTCTTTCAAATGTAAGCGATTTGCTCACATTACAGTTGAGACTAAGCATATTTTTTACATCTGAAAATCTTTCTCAATAGCAATGGGACAGGTGTTTTGCTTCTGATTTCAGATCTAGAACATAAAGAGTTTGGAAGGCAACACTCTTGTCTTATCACAACAAATATGTGTTCAATATGCCAGACTTTGTCTTATGTTCTGGGGTTAAAGAAGTAAGGAGGGTAGTTTCTATCTTCATGAACAGTTCATTCTAATTGGAGAAACAAACATATACATTTACAGGATATCTTTAAATATTAGGGAAAATGGTTCTTTGTGAATTGCAAATCTCTTTCCTTACTCCATACGGAGCATTTTTATCTTGTTACTGATTTTAGTGAAAATGCTTCTACAGTTTCTTGCTTTATACTATACATGCCTTTTATTGTAGGTTGTAGATAGATATTGTTGGAAAAATAAAAGATACTTCTCTATGTCCAAGCTGAAGGAGTTTCTATCAAGAATAAATGTTGCATTGTGCCAAATGCTTTTACTGCATGTAATTTATCATGTTTTCTCCTTTAATGTGCTAATTTAGTGAATTATATATTTTCTCCTGCTAAGATAACTCTTCCTGGTCATCATCATAATTTTTAAAGTGTACTACTAGTTCAATTTTCCCATATTTTAAGATTTTTACATTTATAAGTGAGATTGGTCATACTTTTCAATTTTTGTTCTGTTCCTGACTGATTTGGATGGCAGGCTTATATTAGCTTTGTAAAAAGAATTTAAGTAACTTTTCTTTTTTCCCTCTGTCTCAGAAAGTTTAAATAATAAATAAGCATATATGTTATATGTGTCTATACATATATTTATATGTGTATAGACACATATACTTATATATGTATCAGTGTATATTTATATATGTATATACACATATGTTCATATATGTATATACACATATATTTATATATGTACATACACATATATTTTGGAATAGCTATTATGGTTATTTTCCTCTAATTTGTTTTGATAATTTCATTAATAATTTAATTTATTGTTTCTATAAAATATTTTGTTTTATCTAAATTTTAAAATTTAGAATTTATCATCATTAAGTTGCTTATGGTTTTTTTTTACCTCTGCTGATTCTGCATTTTATGCTATTATGTTTTTGCTTCTACTTTTTATAGAGACTTTTATTGCTTTTTCATTCTTCCTTCTCCTTTCTTGGTCATGTTACCAGTTTTTGTCTCCTCCCCTCAACTAGGTCCTTTTTCCCTCTTGAAATTGTAGAACAAATAACAAGACTGAGTTGAACAGTGAAGGAGACTTTTATTCTTGGTCAAGAATAGAAGTGGGCTTCTCCACCCGAGGGGCTTTGGAAGTTATAGATACAGAGTAAAAGAAACAATGGGGAGAAACAGGATAATAAAGGGGAGGAATATTCATGTTTTCCTGGGAATGGGCAGAGATTTTCCGGAGATTTGGACACTGCCTCTTTTCACTCTTCTTATTGTCCTTTTCTAGTTGTCCCCGTGGCAATTGTCAAGTGTCATGGCACTGGAGAGTGTGCCATTGAGCACGCAGATAGGATAATAATGAAATTAGAGGTTGTTTGACAGTCACTCTTGCAGCCATCTTAGATGCAAAGGCTAGCCCATCTAAAGAGGAACTTCTGATCCACAGACATCCTGTCTGCAAAGATAAACAAGATTAGGGTGGGATAGAAATTCACTTATGTCATCTAGGCAGAACTCAGGGTAGCAGTTGATCCTGCTATGGATTTGTATGTTTAATTGGATGTCATCACCCATCAGCCTTTGGTGTTACAGTGTTTTTTTTTTAATTTTTAGAATAAAGAATGCCAACATTGTTTGAGTTTATCCTGTTACTCTTCTTTTGAAACTGGCATTTAGCTTGTTTATTTTCATTCTTTCTGGTCATAGTATAGCATATATTTAATATTACCTCAACGTCTATAGAACACACATCTTTTTCTTTAGCATATTCTGTGTCTATTAGTTTTGATTATGTCATGCTTTGATTTTCATTCCTTCTTTAACTCAAGGGTTATTTGCAAGTTATGAATATAATATACATTTGGGAGATATTGATTTCTAATTAAGTACAATCACAGAATTTGTCTGTATATATCAATTCCATGGAATTGTTAGTCATCCTTTGTGGTCTGATACCCACTTTTTTTTCAATGTTCTTGCATATGTTTAAAAAGAATGCATATGCTCCATGTATTAACTGTTCTATATGTTCTTTTTTTCATGTTAGTTAACAGGAAGCAACATGTTTGAATAGATGAAGATTTACATTAAAAGCTTAAAATCTGAAACCCCAAATCACAGGAGAGAAATCATAATGTGTTATTTTCACTGTATGTTACAAGGTTGGCACGTTAGTCCTCATTTGGAGAAAGGAAGGAAAGGGAAGGGAGGGATTTCTATGCCTTATCACTTCCTGTTTCTTTCATCATATTATGTTACTTAGTATTCACACTTGCCTAGGCGGTAGGTATTATACTTTTCTCACAGTTCAGAAAACTGAGGCTCAGTAAGTGAAGTAATTTGTGGAAGGGCAGTAGTCACTTAGATTCTAGCCTCACTGTCTTCCATGCCCTACCTTCTTCTATCTCACTTGCTTCAGTCTGCTATAAGGTCATCTTTGCTGTCCTTGAACATCCCAAGCATTCTCCCTCTGTGGACTTTACTTTTGTTATTTCTTCTACTCCAGACTCTTAGCCAGTAGTTATGAATATGGTTAGAACCTTCTCTTCATTCAGGTCTGTTATGTCGTAGAAGAAAGGTCATTCCTGATAATCCCATATAAAGCATCTTAATATCTTATTTCATATGAACCATTGTCTGAATTTTTTTAGTAAATTTTTTATTAGGATATATGCATTATGGGGGAGGATCCATAGTGACAATTCTGATTAGACTTGTATTGTACATTATATACACTGCTCCCATCATATCTCCCCCTCAACTCCTTCCCCACCCCACTTGAAGCAATTGCAAGCAGGTTCTTAGTTCTGTTTCATATAGGTATATGGCGTCCATCTATCATATACTGTCACCTAATCTCCTTCCTTCACCCTCCCCCTCCCACTAGTTATCCCCACACACATTGTAACTATTTTACAGTTCTGGTTTTCATTATTAATGTAAGTATTCTATATACTCTTGCAGAAATTTTATATTCTTGAGGTATCTGTAATCTCCAAAAATTTGCTAAAATCTTTCTTTTTGTGATTTAAATTTTGCTTTATATATTTCAATGCTCTATTATTTGATTCATACATAGTTTTGTTATTATGATTTCTTCTTGGTGGACATTGTTCTTTTTATAAAGATCCCTTTTGTGAGTGAAAAGATAAGGGAAAAAAATCCCTTTCTGTTGCTGTTAATGTCTTTTTCTCTTAAAACATTTTTTTAAAGGCTGGGTGTTGGTATATATCTGTAATCCCAGCTTCTTGAGAGGCATAAATAGCTGGATCATGGTTTGAGGCCAGCCCTGGGCAAATAAATAAATAAATAAATAAAATATAACTAAAGTATAAAGGAATGGGTATTATAGCTCAAGTGGTAGGGCGCTTACCTAGCAAATGTCAAGTTCTGAGTTTAAATCTCAGTACTGTCAAAGAAATTTTTTTTCTCAGACAGGGTCTGGCTTTGTAGTCCAGGCTGGCCTTGAACTCACTATGCAGCCCAGGTTGACCTGGAACTCATGCTTTTCCTGCTTTTGCCTTTCAAGTGCTGGGACTGCAGAAGTACACCACCATACCCAGCCTCTTATAAATTTTAAATTATCATAGGCACATTCCTGTAATACCAGCTACTCTAGAGGTGGAAGTAGATTATGGTTTGAGGCCAGCCCTGGAAAAGTTAGTGCAAGACCATATCTGAAAAATAAACTAAAAACCAAAGGACTGGGAGTGCAGCTCAAGTGGTAGAGCACTTACCTAGTAATTGCAAGGCCAAATTCAATCCCTAGTACTTCCAAAATTTTTAAAAATTAACTGATAATTATCTGTGACCCCGGGTTTTTTTAAAGTTATTATTTCCTTGGGGTATTTTTTTTTATTCTTTGTTTTTTACTTTTTATCTTATTTTGTCACATCTCATAAGAAAACATATAGCTGCCTTTAAAAAGTTGGTATAATGCTCTTTTAATACATGTGAATCCAGAGGGAATTTTTTCCCCTTTTGGTAGTGGTGGGGATTGAACACAGGGCTCATTTCATGCCATGCTTTATTGAGGTAGGCTAGATAGACATAAGGAATAAAAAAATCAAACTGTATAGTGTCTAGAGGCTGATGCATCCATGCAACTGGATTATAATGGGATATCATATAACCACTCAAATTGTAAAAAACAAAAACCACAACAAAAAACTACCCCAAACCAGCTGGGACCAATGTGGCTGACCAAGATGATCACTAACTGTCCTTTGCTTCATTATAATGACATCTCCATATCATTATCCTTGCAAAATTGGCTGTTTTCATCATACATCTGATGCCATGGCACATCCCAAAATCCCGTGTAAGTACAGAAAAAGGGATTAAACCCTATTCCTGGAAAATCCTGACCCATTCCTGGAATTCCTCTCCTTTTCCCTCCCTCAACTCATGAATAATTCTCCCCTCAATTAAAGTTTGATATCCAAAATCCTGGGTGATGAGACTCTTGAGAAGCCTGGACTTCCTTCTGAGTGTGTCCCTGTCATATTACAGAGTTCAGATCAATCTCTCCCTTATTGCAATAGTCTTGGATAAAACTTGTCATGTGGCTTTTGATGAGTATAAGAATAATTTCTCTTTAACAGCAGTAAACATGGCAATTTAAATCTTTGAGCAAATGGAATTTTTTAGGTGGGGACAGGTATTTAAGCAGATAGATTTATACATTCATACCACAAATGAAGATAATGATAAAAATCAAATTAAACCCTACTTAGTTTTAGATATTTGTTATTTTATAGGTGAATAACAATTTCAAATGAAATAGACATGAAAAATACAAACCTTAATATTTTGAATATGATTTTAATTAGAACTTAGTTGATCAGAAAGCCTAGTTTTGGTATTAGAGCCTTGAAAGACTGTGATATCTTACATAATATAAAATCTTGAATTAGCCTCTTTAGAATAGATAAGAAAGATGAGTGATCATTTACCAGTTATAATAAAATGTACTATATTTTCTTACCACAAAATTTAGTTTCTGCCTCAGAATGTTTATGAATATGGGCAAAGAATTTTCCAAATGTAAAGTTTAAAAATAATGAAAAGGATTGTCTACTTTTACCTTACATTTATGAAAATTTAATATAAGAAACCATATGTCAGAATGTTTATTACAGGAAAATGTGTTTATGCCCATAGAGTTGTAAACTGTTTTCCATGGGAACTTGCTGTTATTCATATTTTATGATCTATCTGCTGATTATATACTCACTTATCTTGTCAAAACTTTCTCAACCAGTTTTAAAAACACTGTAGATTCTTATAAAATTAGAACTGTAAATAATGGCATTTCTCCTTATCAATGTCATTTTTATAAGTAAATTCTAAATGATCAATTCCAAAACACAATTCAATCTCTGTATTTTCCATAACAACAACAAATATGTAGAATTCTCTCAACACTTAGACAAGTGTGTATGACAATAATTTAGTGTCCTGTAGATAGAAAAGATACACACATGCCAATATATAAAAACAACCAAGAAAGAAAAGCAAAAACTTCTTTATAAAGTCATAAGCAAGATGAGAACCATAATTGAAGAATGTATTATATATATATATATATATATATATATATATATATATATATACATAGGTGTGTTTGTGTCTATGTACAACTACACAGATACAAATATATTTAGCAGCTTTTATCAAGAATATAAAGAACTCTGGAGGATCCAAAATGGCAGCTAGGGTAGGGAATCAGAAATCCTAAGCTCTATGACCCCAGAAACCTCCTTGAGATGTTGGAGCTACACTTAGGTAATTCCAATTGCTCCTAGCCAAAATAATAGCTGCCATAATGTTAGATAAAATTCAAAGACTGACCCTTAAATCAAGACTGACCTTTAATTACACCCAACAGCTGTGAAAATACAGCATGGCACAGCCAGCAAGGCATGTCTGGCCTCCAGTCCTGGGAAAAAAGCACCCTAGCCATTTCTCTTTTCTTTTTATCTTCTCCTAACAAGCAGAGCATCAATCAGAATTAAACTCAGTGACATCCTGGACTCCTAGCCCATGGAAAGCCTCCCTACACCATGCTGCACTGAAAAAAACAGGTCATTTTTCCCCATCACCCAGCTCCAAAGTTGCTTGTGAAACTGCAGAACAAACAGGTAAGCACCACACACTACACATGACTCCCCTATCCACCCCCAGGAAAATAATCCAGTGCAGCCCCTGGGCAGATTGAACACTCCCCCCAGCAAAAGTGAAAAACATAAGCAAGGAACTGTAATCTGACACCAACAGTGGAGGTGGGGGTTGAATGATGAACCTGCCCAGAGAATGGGAGTGGGTCAAGGAGCCAAACTCTCAGTGCTGAACTCTCAGTGATCTAATGTGGGTAAAGCAGCAAAGGCTGAGTGTGGGAGCAGGGCGACAAGTCAACTTCCCAGAGGAGCCACAGATACCCAGTAGAGATGAAGAGAGGCAAGGCGTAAAGGCTGAGAGCAGGAGTGGGGTAACAAGCCAACTTCCCAAAGGAGCTGCTAGCACCCAGTAGAGATCAGAAAAAACACAAAGGCTAGAGTAGGCGACAGGCCAGCTTCGCAAAGCAGGGCAGGTGGTGGATCCCAAAGCTGATCTCTGGGACAGAGGGCAGCATTCAAAACTGAATTTCCCTACCTTGCTGGGGGAGGAGCTGAGCAAACAGAGCTGCAGCTGAAGAGCAACACAGCTGCTGCCTGGTGTAAACAACAGCTCTGACCATCTTGCATGAGCTGACAGTCTTACCTCACCTCACAATTCCAATTAATCTTATGGATAGAAGGAGCCAAAAACTTCTCACAAGCCAGTCACCTGGTGAGACCACATCAGAGCTTCTGCTTGTATGCCAATACCAGGACTGGACACCTAAGGATCAATTCTGGAACTTTTACCAAAAACTGAACTTTCTATGGTTCCTGAACCTGGTGTTTTTTATTGTGGTTCTTCTCTTTCTTTCTTTCTTTCTTTCTTTCTTTTTTGGCAGTACTGAGGCTTGAACTCAGGGCCTCACTCTTGGTAGACAGGCACTCTACCATTTGAGCCACTCCACTAGCCTCTTTTTTTTTTTTATTCCTATATTATTAACTTCACCATTACTATTCTCTTTTCCTTATTCTTACTCTCTTCACTTTCCCTCCTTCTCCTGTGCTACAATCTATTGTTCTCCCTCCCAACTACTCCTACTCTTTCTGCACCTTCTCATCTACTCTTTCCCCCATCTTCAACTCCACCTCCTATTCACTCCCAACCTGTCACCACACTACCCCTACCTCCTACATACTCACCACTCACTGACTAGTCTACTGCACCAACTGTACACAACCCCAGATCCTGCAATCCCTGACACCCTCCACTACAACAATAGAAATACACCTAAACACACACAATGGCCACAAAGCCTAGCAGCCCCTGTACTTCTTCCCCCCCTTTTTAGTACCACCTTAACCAATTCCCCAAAATCTATAACTAACACAACAAACATCACCTACCTCAACTCCCACTGTTTATAGATAGAATCATCAAGGGGTTTTCTATATAATATGTAAACAACTGGTCTGGAATTGAACCTGTGAATTTGCTATTGCTATATTATACCTCCAGGCCAGGGACAAAAAGAGCACATCAACCTAGCTAACAGCCAAGTTTGTCACAACACAAAAATTAAATCAGGGAAAGAAATCATGCAATCAAAAACACTAACTAGCCTATCAAAAACATATTTTCACAGCACCAAGTGGAGCAATGGGAAGAAGAACAAAGGATGGAAACCATTCTCCTCAAGAAAACAATTCAATACAGTATTCAGTGGGAAATGAAGAAAATGGATACCCAGTTCCTGACCTCAACAAAACAATGATAAATGTCACTAAGGATCCCAGTGACATCCACATAAAAACCTTCACAGAAGAAACTTTGGAAGATATAACCAAGAAATTCATGGAGAAGATATGAGGCATAGTTAACCAGAATGCGCAAGATGCACTCAAAAAATTTCAAGGCACAAAAAATAAAGAACATGAGAAGACACAGAAACAAATAAAGGAACTCAGAGAGGACTTCAACAAACACTAAAGTGAAACAAAAGGCATGGAGATATAAGAATTAAAGATGACAACACAAAACATAAAAGAGGAGTTGAACAAAGATATGGAAAATATAAAAAAAAAGATTCAAACAGAAAGCCTGGGGAAAAAAAAAGTCCTTTTAGTCAAATAAAAAACACAGTGGAAGGTCACTCCAGCAGGCTAGAACAAGTGGAAGACAGACTCTAAGAGCTCAAAGATAAAATAGAAATTAAAGAAAAGCAGAAGACAATTTAGTCAAACATCTCAAGAGCTGTGAAAGGAATATTCAAGAACTCAGTGACCCCATCAAAAGACAAAACCTGAGAATCATAGGCATTGAAGAAGAAGAGGTGCAAGCCAAAGGGATACATAATATATTCAATAAAATAATAACAGAAAAATTTCCATATCCTGAGAAAGTTTTGCCCATTCAGGTACAGAAAGCCTCCAGGACACAAAACAAAGTTGAACAAAATAGAATCTCCCCATGCATATTATCATTAAAATAACAAGCACAGAGAGCAGAGAAAGACTATTGAAGGCTGTAAGAGAGAAAAAACAAATAATGTATAAAGGTAAACTCATTAAAATGACAGCAGGTTTCTCAATGGAAACCTTAAAAGCAAGAAGGGCATGGAGTGGGGTATATCAGGAATTGAATGAAAATAATTCAGCCGTAGGATACTCTACCCAGCAAAACTATCATTCAAAATAGATGAAGCAATAAAAATCTTCCACAATAAACAGAAACTAAAACAATACATGACCACTAAGCCACCACTACAGAAGATTCTACGAGGAATTCTGCACACAGAAGATGAAAGCAAACAAAACCATGAGAGGATGGGAAGTATCAAACCACAGGAGAAGAAATGACAAGTTATCAGAGAGTACCATTGATTTGACTGTGCAAAATCAAATCCTTAAACAACAAAAACAACTAAATGGCAGGAATTACCACATACCTATCAATATTAGCACTGAATGTCAATGGATTCAACTCCCCCATCAAAAGACACTGCTTGGCAAACTGGATTGAAAAGGAAGATGCAATACTGTTGTTTACAAGAGACCCATCTTATTGACAAAAATAAACACTGGCTTAGGGTGAAAGCCTGGAAAAGATTTACCAAGCCAGTAGTCCCCCAAAACAGGCAGAAGTAGCAATACTTAAATCAGACAAAGTAGACTTCAAATCTACATTAGTCAAATGAGACAAAGAAGGATGCTTCATATCAATAAAAGAGGCAATACATCAAAATGAATTAACAATTATCAACCTATATGCACTCAATGTCAGTGCACCCAATTTCATCAAACATACACAAAAGGACTTAAAAGCCATATAGACTCCAACACAGTAGTAGTGGGAGACTTTAATACCCCTCTATCACCAACGGATAGGTCATCCAAACAAAAAATCAACAAAGAAATCCTAGAACGAAATGATACCATAAACCAAATGGACCTAACTGATGTCTACAGATTATTTCATCCAACAATGGCACAATATACATTCTTCTCAGCAGCCCATGGAACCTTCTCCAAAATAGATCATATCTTAGGGCACAAAGCAAGGCCTCAGCAAATACAAGAAAATAGAAATGATCCCCTGTATTCTATCTGATCACAAAGCATTAAAACTAGGACTCAATAACAAAAACAACAGCAAAATTATGCAAATAATTGGAGGCTGAATAACACATATGGATCAACAATCAGTGGGTCATAGAAGAAATAAGAGAGGAAATCAAAAGGTTCCTGGAAGCCAATAAGAATGAAGCACAACCAGAACCTATGGGACATAGCAAAGGCAGTCCTAAGAGGAAAGTTTATAGTCATCAGTGCATATATTAAAAGGTCAGAAAGATCTCAAATAATTGACCTAATGCTACATTCAAACTCCTAGAAAAACAAGAACAAGCAAATCCCAAAAGAAATAGAAGAAGAGAAATAATAAAAATAAGGGCCAAAATCAATGAAATAGAAGCAAAAAAAGACATACAAAGCTGGTTCTTCGAAAAAATAAACATGATTGACAGACCCCTGGCAAACCTGACTAAAATGAGGAGAGAAAAAACCCAAATCAATAAAATCAGAAATGAAAAAGGGGAGATTACAACAAACACTAAGGAAATCCAGAAAATCATCACAGGCTACTTTGAGGACCTATATTCCAATTAACTGGAAAATCTTGAAGAAATGGACAAATTTCTAGGTACTTATGACCATCCAAAACTGAACCTCAACAGATCTATAATATGTAATGAAATTGAAGCAGCAATAAAGAGTCTCCCAAAAAAGAAAAGTCCAGGACCTGATGGATTGTCAGCTAAATTCTGCCAGACTTTTGAAGAAGAAACAATACCAACAGTCCTTAAATTTTTGCACAAAATACAAAAGTAAGGAACACTGCCCAACTCATTCTATGAAGCCAGCATTGCACTCATCTCAAAACTGCACAAGGACACATCCTAAAAGGAGAACTACAGGCCAATCTCCTTAAAGAACATTAACGCAAAAATCCTCAATAAAATATTGGCAAACTGAATCTAACAACATATCAGAAAGATCATTCACATGACCAAGTTGGCTACATCCCAGGGATGCAGGGATGGTTCAACATATGCAAATCAATGAATGTAATACAGCACATTAATAGAAGCAAAGACAAAAACTACTTGATCATCTCAGTAGATGCAGAAAAAGTCTTTGACAAGATTCAACACCACTACATGATAAAACTTTTTAAGAAAACTAAGAAGAGAAGGAATGTACCTCAACATTATAAATGCTATATATGACAAACCTATAGTCAACATCATACTTAATGGGGAAAAACTGAAACCCTTTCCCCTAAAGTCAAGAATGAGACAAAGATCCCCACTCCTACTTGACATAGTCCTGGAATTCTGAGCCAGAGCAATAAGGTAAGGAGAAGAAATAAAAGGAATACAAATAGGTAAAGAAAAAGTTAAAATATCTCTATTTGCAGACAACATGATCCTATACCTCAAAGACCCAAAAAACTATACCCAAAATCTCCTAGACACCATAAACAGGTTCAGCAATGTATCAAGATACAAAATTAACTTACAAAAATCAGTAGCCTTTCTATACACCAACAATGAAGAAATTGAGAAAAGATATAGGAAAACAATTCCATTTACAATAGCTTCAAAAAAAATCAAATATCTAGGAATAAACTTAACAAAGGATGTGAATGACCTCTACAAGGAGAACTACAAACCCCTGAAGAAAGAGATTGAGGAAGACTACAGAAGGTGGAAAGATCTCCCATGCTCATGGACTGGCAGAATCAATATAGTAAGAATGGCTATACTACCAAAAGCAGTCTACATGTTCAATGCAATTCGCATCAAAATTCCAATGACATTCATCACAGAGATTGAAAAATCTACTCTAAAGTTCATTTGGAAATACAAGAGACTGTGAATAGCTAAGGCAATACTCAGCAAAAAGAGCAATGCTGGAGGTATCACAATACCCAACTTCAAATGATACTACAGAGCCATAGTAATAAAAACAGCATGGAACTGGCACAAAAATAGATATGAAGACCAATGGAACAGAATAGAGGACCTGGATATGAATCCACACAGCTATGCCCACCTTATTTTTGACAAAGGCACCAAAGACATACGATGGGGAATAGACAACCTCTTCAACAAATGTTGCTGGGAAAAGTGGTTATCTGCCTGCAGAAAACTAAAACTAGATTCATGCTTGTTACCATATACTAGTATCAACTCAAAGTGGATAATGGACCCTAACATCAGACCTGAAACCTTACAGTTACTACATGAAAGAGCAGGGAAGCCCCTGGAAGCAATAGGTATAGGCAAGGACTTCCTCCATAGAACTCCAGCAGCCTAGCAACTAAGAGAAGGGATGGACAAATGAGACTACATGAAATTAAAAAGCTTCTGTACTACAAAAGACATGGTCTCTAAACTGAAGAGACTACCCACAGAGTGGGAAAATATATTTGCTACCTATATATCAGACAAAGGATTGGTAACAGAATATACAAGGAGCTCAAAAACCTAAACTCCCCCAAAATTAATGAATCAATAAAGAAATGGGCAATTGAACTAAACTTTGAACTTCCTCTGAACTTTTTCAAAGGAAGAAGTCCAAATGGCCAAAAAACATAAGAAAAAAATATCACTATCCCTGGCCATAAAGGAAATGCAAATCAAAACCACACTAATATTCCACCCCACTCCTGTTAGAATAGCTAGCATCAAGAACCACCAAAAACAAATGCTTCCGAGGATGCGGGAAAAAGGAACCTTTATGCACTGCTGGTGGGAATGTAAGCTAGTACAACCACTTTGGAAAACAATGTGGAGGCTTCTTAAAAAACTAAACATAGATCTGCAATATGATCCAGCAATACCACTCCTAGGGATATACCCAAAGAAATGTGACTCAGGTTACTCCAGAGGCACCTGCACACCCATGTTTATTGCAGCACTACTCACAATAGCCAAGCTATGGAAACAGCCAAGATGCCCCACTACCAACAAATGGATTAAGAAAATATGGTATTTAAACACAATGGAATTTTACTCTGCCACAAAGAAAAATTAAATTTTGTTAATTGCAAGTAAATGGATTGCACTGGAAGTCATCTTAAGTGAAGTTAGCCAGGCTTAGAAGGCCAAAAATTGCATGGTCTCACTCATGCTGATTATAGACCTAAAACAAATGCAGTAATATTATTAGACATGGGTCACACACTAAGGGGAGAACACCCATGGGAGGAATAGGGAAAAGGAAGGAAACCTAAATCTTTAATGTAGTTAATTTGCTTACTGTAGAAGAGCAAATATAGTAATCTTAAACTGGCAGAGGCCACTATGGGAAGAGAACCAGCAAGTAGCAAAGAGGTTTGGCGGAGATGAACCAAGTGGGTTGCAATATCTAAGTTCATGGAAGCAATGCTAGGAATTTCTCTGTATAGCTATCTTTATCTTAAACTAGCAAAAATGCTATGTCTTTCTTATCATCTCCTGTGTTTTCAACAAAATCAGAGAACAAAGGCAGGTTCTGCCTGGAAGTGGTAGGGGATGGAGGTAATGATCAGAGGAGGGGGGAGGTGGCCCAAAAAATGTATACACGTGTAAGTAAATGTAAAAAAGACAAAATAAAATAAATAAATAAAGAAAAAAGCCTCGCATATGAATGAAGATATGATTGTACTTCCCAAAAGAAAGAGCAGGAAAGATAGCTTTCCTCAGAAAAGGTAACTAGAGAATTTTGGGATGCTAGGAAGGAATAATTTATAATTGTGGACATCTGGTTGCAGTAGGTAGAAGAGAAAATGAACTGAAATGTTCTATTAATATCAAAGGAACTAATGTGGATGTCTGTGGTAGTTTTTTGCCAATAATGTGTTAATGATTTAAATGACTGCTAACTTGAGAAATAAGGGCTATTGCGAATTCACAAAAACCTAGGACCTTTATCACAGTGGCTCAGAATACTGGGTCCTCATAGTCCTCAAGAGCAATCCAAGTGGATGCCTCATTCCACTTAATCAAGCATTCAGCTCCTAGAGCAGGGGTGTCAGAAAGAAGCTTACCATTGTCCCCAACCCCATTCCAAACCCCAGGCTCAAAAGTTTTACCTAGAAAGAAAAGCATGACATAAAATAGATAATGACTAACTGGGGCAAGCTTTTTCTCTTGCTCCTGTAACTACTGAACCTAACTGGGGCTAACTGGGCAGCGATGGGAGATGCAGAAAGGACACAGGATAGACAGACAGATAGAAAGTTGGGGCCAGGTGTGTTGGGCGCTCTGGTGGAGACACACAACCCTTATTGCTTTTTTTCTCTATTATTCTCTTCATTTACTCAGCTTCTTATCTTTATCTTTATTCTTTAAGGCCTCACTCCTTCACAAATTTTAAAACCTTGCTTTTAAAGTCTTCTTTAAAATCTTGCTTCACTATTCTTTAAAACCTCTTTCCTAAGACTTGCTCTGTCCCATGTTTTCTCTTAGCATAATCTTTCTTTAGCATAATCTCTTAAAGTCTTGGCCCTCAGACTTGCACTTTAAGAAAGCTAAACAGCTTTCTTAAAGTTTTGGTGTTCAGACTTGCTAGCAATTCCCCTTTAGCAATTCTCCTTCAGCAATTCTTTTCCCTTTAGCAATCCTCCCTTCAGCCATTCATTTTTCCCCTTTAGCAATCTCCCTCTAGCACTTTCCCTTCCAAAAGCCTCCCACCTCCAAAAAGCCAAAAGCCCAAAAGCCAAAAGCAAAAGCCTTGTGTCCTCCTTCAGCAAGTCTTTTATACCCGGTGGTAAACAAGGAGGTGGAGCAAAGGTCTCCGGGAGCTGCATGACACTGTAACAATAGAAACCTGCGATCTACCTCTCTGAACATAAACATCTTAGGAGAAGCAGCTGTTTTGCATTTTCTTCTTCTGTGGCTGGGGCTGTGCCAATCCCAGCCAGCAGAAACATCTTAGGAAAAGCAACTGTTCTGCATCTTATTTTCACCTTATTCTATGGCTGGGGCTGTGCCAAACTCAGCCTACAGAACATTGGGTGCTCTGTGCTAATGTCCAGTTCTCATAGGCTTCTCATAATCCAGAGGAACTGACCTGATTATAAAAGAGCTAGGAAAGTTCAAGTCTAAGGCATGAAAGGAGGAGGTTGTAGTGAAAGGCAAATGGAAGAAATTCATGGACTTAATGGAGATACAGACTAGAAAGTGGCTAGTTGGCTTGTAAAAGAGAACTAGGGGGTAAAACAGCTGAGAGAAGTCCTCCTGGGGTCAGAAAAATGATCAAACACTCACATCAGAAACTATACCTTCAAAGGAATTTTATGTATGTGTATACACACTCACACACACACACACACACACACATGCAATTTTTTGTGGCACTGGAGGTTGAACTCAGGGCCTCGTGCTTGCTAAGCAGGCACTCTATCACTTGAGCCACTATGCCAGCCCAGGAATAACATTTGATTAGAATAATTTATAAAGCAATTTATAGCATTGGGCATTGTTGAAAATAATAGAGCAATCAGCCAGTGATTTGTGGAATTTGACATCTGGGTGTGGTCAATGAAAGAAAGAAAGAAAGTGCCATTCCAACTTGAGTGGGCATACCCAAAGCTGTACCTCTTTAAGGAGCAATATCCAATATCCCAGGTTTAACACTATGTATGTGGGGTGTGTGTGTGTGTGTGTGTGTGTGCAGGTTGTGTGTGTACACACATGCATGTGTGAATGTACTGTGTATGCAAGGACAGCATGGATTTCACTAAAACAATCCAACCAATCAGTAAACAAAAAAGCAAGATCCACAAAACTAGGTAATGTTATGGTTTAAATATGGTTTATCCCTTCTAGAATTCATATTTGAGTTTAATCCCATTTGTGAGGCATTAAGAGGGTAGAATCTTGGTCTGATTATGTTACCTAGAAATGTAGCCATTGGGATGGGATTAGGATTAGATAAAATCATCAAAATGGAGTTCTGTGATTGAATACTGGTGGGTATAAAAGAAGAGAGTGGCCATGTGGTACTCTGTACCACCTGAAGACTCTTACAGTGAGAATGTCATCATTGGATGTGGCCTCTCAACTTTGGACTAGAACTGTGAGCCAAAATAAACCTCCTTTTTAAAAAAATTACCCAATCTATACTCTCATGTTATTAGCAACAGAAAGCAGACTAATACAGAAAATTTGTTCCAACACTTGTGTTGTTAGTAATAATGAATATCTGAAAATGTGGGAATGACTTTGGAACTGAGTAGCAGGTAGTAATTGGAAGAGTTTAGAGGAGCAGCTTAGGTGAAAGTCCAGAATTCTGTAAACAAAACATATGAGTGATCTTAGTGAGGACTCAGAAGGGAAGACCAGGAAAGAGCTAGAATGTCTTAAGAGACTGGATAAGGAGGCATGAACAGAATATTGATGCAAATGAGGAATATTATATTGCAAATCCAAGTGAAGGCTATCCTTGTTCCACCATTGCTAAGTTGGCTGAACTCTGTCTGTGCCCTAGTGCTTTATGGAAGGCCAACTTAAAAGTGATGAACTAGGACATCTGGTAGAGGAAATATCTAAATAACAAAGTATTAAGCTGTTCTTTGGCTACTCTTAACTGCATGCTGCAGAATTCAGGAGCAGTGGCATGACTGAAGGTAAAATATTTGATTAAAAAGAAGTTAGGTATGGTGGCTCATGTCTATAATCCCAACACTTGGGAGGAAAAAGTGGGAGAACCATGAATTTGAGGCTAGCCTGGGCCACAGAGGTCAATTTTCACCTGCGGAAGATTGAACTAGATCCTAGTCTCTCACCTTATACTAGCATCAATTCAAAATGCATTAAAGATCTCAGTGTAAGATCTGAAACAATGAAATTAATCTGGGAAAAAGTAGGAAACACATGGACCACATAGGAATAGGTAATAACTTTATGAATGGAACTCCAATAGCACAGCAATTAAGAGACAGTATTGACAAATGGGACTGCAGAAAACTGAAAAGCTTTTGCATAGCAAAGGAAACAGTCACCAGACTGAAGAGACAGCCTATAGAATGAGAGAAAATCTTGCCAGCTATACATTTGACAAGAGATTAATAACCAGAATATACAGGGAGCTAAAGAAACTAACTTCTCAAAAAATCAAGGACTCACTGAATAAATGGGCAAATGAACTGACAGAAGTACAAATGGCTAATAAACGTATGAAAAAATGTTCAACATCCCTGGCCAGAAAGGAAATGCGAATCAAACCTACATTGAGATTCCACCTAATCCCAGTAAAGATGGCTATCATCAATAACACAAACAACAACATGCTGGTGAGGATGTGGAGGGAAAGGAACACTTCTACACTGGGGAAAATGTAAATTAGTGCAAATGTTGTGGAAAGCAATATAGAGGTCACTCAAAAAACTAAAAATAGAGCTACCATATTATCCAGTGAAACCACTCCTAGGCATATATTTGAAAGAATGTACCCAGGATATGATAGAGCTGCTTGCACACCCATGTTTATGGCAACAATAGCCAAGCTTTGGAAGCAGCCCAGATGCCTCATGACTGATGAATAAATTAAGAAAATATGGTAGGAATACACAATGGAGTTATGTTCAACCATAAGGAAGAATGAAATTATGTTGTTTTCAGGTAAATGGAAGAAACTGGAGAACTTTATGTTAAGCAAAGGCAGCCAGGCTCAAAAAATCAATGGTCGCATGTTTTCCCATATATTGGAAGCTAGACCCATAAGTTATATGTATATATAGAAACATATATGCTCATATTTATATATATTTATGCATATATAGTGAGAGAGAGAACAAAATTGTATTAGTGAGTCCATCTGAAGGGACTACAGGAGGCAGGAGAGATAAAGAAAATGTTAGAGAATGAAAAATATTGAAACACCCCATCTATATATGAATATAATATGCACTGTACAGTAAACTGTTGAATATTAGGGGAACATTGTGATAGAGAATGAGTAGGTAATGGGGCAGGAGTTAATTTGACTAAAGCTCAATGTTATAGACTTGAAGTACCAAGGCCAACTCCCCTTGAACTACCAATATAGTCTTAATTAAAAAAATGGAGGGCTGGAGGGAAAAATAAATCTTTTCCAATGATGGGTACCAGTGGGAGGAGGTGGACACAAGGAAAAGGGGAATGAAGGTGAATATGGTGGATGTAGTTTGCATTCATATGTGAAAACAGAAAAATGAAACCTGCTGAAATTGTTCTAAGCAGAGGGGAGAAGAAGAATGATGGAGGGGATGAATCTAACTGATATACATTGTCAGCACATATGTAAGTAACACAATGTATCCTCCTGCACAACTATTATATGCTAATAAAATCATTGAAGAAAGCAGAGAGGAAAGAAGGAAAAGGCACAGTCTGACCATGGAAAGGGATGAAAAAGAGTGAAAAAGCTCAGTCCAGAAATTGTTTGTTAAAGAGATGAGCACGGGTAGAAGGAAGCCAGAGTTTTGCATGGAAAAAGACCTGAAACATACCTGAGAAATTCAGTAGGGTACCTTTTCCATCACAGGCCTAGAGGTGTGGGGCACAGTGGCTTTTGGAATAGGTTAGAGTCACTCTCCACAAGCTCACTATGCAGGGCTACTTGATGATTCCAGGCACAACTCATATCAGTGCTCTGAAGGGAGCAAGCAGGCCTGAACACGTTTGTGGTGCTAATCCTGTAGGCATGCAGAATACAAAGGCTCTGTGATCATGGTCTCTTTCTCCAAAGTTTCCAAGGATCACTTGGAAGACCAGGCAGAGATCTGCCACAGGGGTACAGCTGCCCACAGAGAGCCCCCACTGGGGCAGTACCTAATGAAGCTAAGAAGATGCAGTGGCAACCTCATAGAGCTGCAGTCATGTTGTAACAGGTACTTAAAGGGGATTTTGCTAAAAAAAAAAAAAAAAAGCTTACTTGGGCCCACAAATGAATTAAAAGCAGGAGAAGACCTTGGCCTCCCTGTCTCCAAATTTGTATCTGTGTCTGACCCATCTGACCCATTCACCTTCTAGTCACCTTAAAATCCAGGAAGGAGGGCTGGCGGAGTGGATCAAGTAGTAGAGTAACTGCCTAGCAATGTGAGATCCTGAGTTCAAACCCCAGTACCACCAAAAAAAAATCCAGAAGGGCAGGATTGGTCAATCATATGTTTATAAGGAGTGATGGAGAAAACTGCCCCTAAGAGAGGAAATAGCAGAGCTTTTGCAGGACAGACCACCCCCCAGACAACAATGACTTGATATTCTGACAAGATTCCTCCCCTCAAGTGGTGACAGTGATAAAAACTCCAAACTCCTCATAAAAATGGTACATGGAGTACCATCTTTTCCATGTGATATTTCGATACATATATACATTGCTTAATGTTCAAATCAAGGTAAGCACATCTATCTTTTCAAATGTTGTGATGAACACATTCAAAATCATTTCTTCTAGCTTTTTTGGGGGGATTAGTTTGTATAATATTGTGCAATAGAGCACCAAAACTTATTTTTCCTATCAAGATATCATTTAATACAAGTTGACCAACTTTTCCTTGTCCTTCCCTCCTTCTTCTCTCCCCAGATTCTGGTAGTTACTCTTTCACTCTCAAGTTCTATGAGATCAAGTTTTTAAGATTCCATATATGAGTGAGATCATGTGCTACTTGTCTGTGACTGGCTTATTTCACTTAACACAATGGGCTTCAGTTCCATCCATGTTGTCACAAGTGACAAGGTTTATCTTCTTTATGGCTGAATAGTATACTTTTTTGTGTATAAGTACTAACTTTTATTTATTCATTCATCAGTAGATGGAGACTTAGGTTGTTTCCATTTCTTATCTAATGTGAACAATGCTGCAACAAACACAGGAATACAAATGTTACTCCAATATGCCGATTTCATTTCCTCGGGCTATACTCTCATTAGTGGGGTTGCTGGATCATATTATCATTTAATTTTTAATTTTTCGATGATCCTCCATACTCTTTTCCATAATGGTAATAATAGTTTACATTCCCACCAACAGGGTATAAGGATTCCCTTTCCTCCACATTCTAGCCAGCATTTGTTGCTCTTTGTTTTCTTGATGGTATCCATTCTGACTTGAGTGAGATAGATTCTCAGTACAGCTTTGATTTGTATTTCCCTGAATGATTAATATGCTGAGAATTTTTTTCATATATTTATTTATTGATCATTTCTTTTGAGAAGTGTCTGTTCAGATTATTTGCCCATTTATTTATGGACTTACTTGTTCTTTTTGTGTTTAACTTTTTTAGTTCTTTATGTATCCTGGATATTGTTCCTCTATCAGATGACAAGATTTTTTTATCCCATTCTGTAGGCTGCCTCTTTGCTTTGTTCATTATTTCCTTTGCCCTCCAGGAGCTTTTTAATCTGATATAGGTACATGTCACATCCTGCTTTTATTTCCTTTTTACTGGAGTCCTATTCAGGAAATTGTTGCCTGTGCCAGTATCTTAAAGTGTTTCCCCTATGTTTTCCTCCAGTATTTTCAAAACTTCAGGTTGTACATTAAAGTCTTTAATTAATTTTCAGTTGATTTTTGTATAGGATTATAGATAAGGATCTAGTTTCAGTCTTCTACATGCAGGTGTTCCAGTTTTCTCAGCATCATCTGTTGAAAAAGCTATCTTTTCTTCAATGCATGTTTTTGGTGCCTTTGTCAAGAATCAAATGGCTGTACCTGCATGGGCTTATTTCTGGAACCTTTATTATATTCTGTTGGTCTATGTATCTCTTTTTATATTGATACCATGCTGTTTTTATTTCTATGTCTTAGTAGTATATTTTGAGATCAGGAATTGTGATACCTTCAGCATTACTCTTTTTTGCTCAGGATTGCTTTAGCTATTTGGGGTCTTTAGTGCTTCCATATGAATTTTAGCATTGCTTTTTCTAGTTCTGTGAAGAACATCCTTACTATTTTGTTGGGAAATGCATTAAATCTGTACATTACTTTTGGCAGTATGGCCATTTAACAATATTTATTCTTCCTATGCATGATCATGGGGGCTGTTTTCATCTTCTAGTGTCTTCTTCAATTTCTTCACTGGGCGTTTTATGATTTTCATTGTATAGGTCTTTCACCTCTTTGATTAGGTTTTTTTCTAGGTATTTTTTTCCAAGCCAAACTGTATCCAAATTTATTGAAGATACTTCTCATAAGAATTTCAGGAAGGACATGGTCAGACAATCTTTTAACGGTGTACAATAACTTTCATACTTCCTCTTGGATGAATTGTCAAAATCAGAAAGCTTGAACAGGGGAAGTTTAGAGTGAGGGTCGACACTTCACATTAAACATATTGTTTAACAACTTTTCATAAACTGACCCTGACTTTCAGGAAATGAAATGAAAATGATAGAATTATCAATCTGAAGCTCTGCAATCTAGAAAAGGAACCATTGCTCTTTTGAGGAACATGACCTCAGTGATGTCACTGCTAAGTCCAGATTTCCTGCCATACTGGCAAAACCGTTTGGGGCCAGGTTCCAACAAGCCTATCATTTTAAAAGGAGGGGGATGCAGACATAAAAATGAATCTGAGTTTTCCCATATCACAAGGCATTTGTGGCGAGGTCACTGGCACATATATGGTCACATATATGTGTCAACACCAAAGGAATCTCTCCTCCTGGAAGTCAAGAGGAAGCCTCTCAAATCTATCAGTGAAAGGTGTGTTTTCCTCTACACTGATCCAGCATTAGAGACATTTGATTAGTGACACATGCTCTTTTCCCCCAAATAATGAAATATTCTGTATTCAAACAACACAGTTTTAAAAAAAGAAAAACAAAACTCTGATAAAAGTAGTATTTCAAGATGGACACTCACCAGATGTTCAGTTGCCAGCGATGCACATACTTCACTTGGCATCTCTAGCACCTTCAGCTTTTGTGCCTAGTCCATTTTCTTCAGGGTTATTTGCTTCCTTTCCAGCTTTTTCCTTTTCCCCTTTGGGTACTGAAATGGGAGATTTGTGTAGGAATAAGAGCTTCCACTCAACTTTGCTGGCTTAGGTGTTTAGCCAGAGAGAAGGCTGGTGATCTGAGTTCTTGTCTCAGGAAGCCAAGCTGAAGAATGAACTTTGTGGATAAGGAAACTGAAAAAAGTGGAATTTATTGAGATAGAAAAGTTGTAAAGAGTAGAACTCCCAGAGCTGGGAGTGGTCCCAAGAGAGGGTGCCAGAGAAGTGACATAGTCCGAGGTTTTTATCCATTTTCTTCAGGGTGTTGCTCAGTCTCTATGCTAATTAGGTGTGCAGAAAGCAGCATTCTGGTTGACTGTACCTGCAACATTCTGATTAGTAGGGTTCTCATTCTGGTCTGTCCTGTTTTTCCTTCTCTCTACTCTTTAAGGTCATAGGGAGGTAATAATGGAGGTTTCCCGGAGGACTTCTGTCCTAGCCATACTGTCTACTATTAGATAATTGCCTAGCCTACTTTCTCAGCACCTTCTTTCTCTTCTTTGCTTTGCTCTTCCTAGGTACTTTTTTTTTTAATTTAAAAGCTATTGTGGATGGAATTGTTTTCTTGATTGCTTTCTTAAAGAGTTCATTATTGGTAAATAAAAAAGATACCGATTTTTGACATTGATTTTTGTATCCTGCTAGTTTGCTTAGTTTGATTATCAATTCTAAGACTCTTTTGGTATAGCTTTTAGGGTTTTCTAAGCACACATGTTGTAGTCACTGATAAGCAGAAAATCCAGATTCTTATATCCAATGTGGATGCAGGATATACAGACACAGCAAGACTGATAAAAAAAAGCTTCAAAAGGCCATGATGGGCCAGGTATGAGGCAGAAGCAGAAAGCGGGTTTTCTCTTACAAAGTGTTTTTAAAAGATGACACTAGCCTGTTGGAGAGGTAAAATCTGAGCAGTTCTTGACTATCAATAATCAATGAGTAGGTTTGGGTGGTCCCTAGACTAGGGTGGTGGTTTGGGCTAAGGCATGAACACATGAACAATCTGCACATATTTGTAATTGAAAGGAGGTTTGGCAGTTATTAATTTTTTGGCAATTCAAAGAGAGGTTCAGAGACTGAAAAAAATGTTCAATCTAAAATATAATATTCAGTTGTAAGAGTCCCAGTCTCTCCCTATCTTAACCTGCCTCACAGCATCATATCATGTGCAAAGAGAGATAATCTAAGTTCTTTATTTACTATTTAGATTTTTTATTTCTTTCTCTTAAATGTTTGTTCTGGCAAAAATTTCAAGCACTATATTGAATAAAAGTAGTGAAAGTGGACCCCCTTGTCTTGTTCCTGATTTTAGAGGAATTGCTTTCCTTATTCCCCCATTTTAGTATGAAATTTGTTTTGACTTTGTGAATAGTGCTGTAATAAACATGGGTGTGCAGGTGCCTCTGGAGTAATCTGTGTTGCATTCCTTTGGATATATCCCCAGGAGTAGGATTGCAGGATCATATGGCAGGTCTATATTTAGATTTTAAGAAGTCTCCAAATTTTCTTCCAGAGTGGTTGCACCAGCTTGCATTCCCATGAGCAGTGTATGAGGGTTCCTTTTTCCTCACATCCTTTCCAACACATGTTGTTGGTGGTGTTTTTGATGCTGGGGTGAGGGGGAATCTTAGTGTGTTTTTGATTTTCATTTCCTTTATGGCTAGAGATGGTGAGCATTTTTTCATGTCTTTTTTTGCCATTTGAATTTCTTCTTTTGAAAAAGTTCTGTTTAGTCAGTCACCTATTTTTTAATTGGTTCATTGATTTTAGGAGAGTTTAGTTTCTTAAGTTCCCTGTATATTCTGGTTATCAGTCCCTTGTCTGATGTATAGTTGCCAAATATTTTCTCCCACTCTGTGTGTGGTCTCTTCTGTTTAGAGACCATTTCTTTTGTTGTACAGAAGCTTTTTAATTTTATGAAGTCCCATTTGTCCATCCTTTCTCTTAGTTACTAGGCTGCTGGGGTTCTATTGAGGAAGTCTTTGCCTATACCTATTATTTCCAGAGTGTTTCCTGCTCCTTCCTGTAGTAACTTCAAAGTTTCAGGTCTGATATTTAGGTCCTTGATCCATTTTGAGTTGATACTAGTACAGAGTGATAGACATGGTTCTAGTTTCAGTTTCTTGCAGACAGGTAACCACTTTTCCCAGCAACATTTGTTGAAGAGGCTGTCTTTTCTCTATCGTATGTTTTTGGCAACTTTGGCAAAAATGAGATGAGTATAGCTGTGTGGATTCATATTCAGGTCCTCTATTCTATTCCACTGGTCTTCATGTCTTTTTTTGTGCCAGTACCATGCTGTTTTATTGCTATTGCTTTGTAATATAGTTTGAAGTCAGGTATTGTGACGCACCCAGCATTGCTCTTTTTGCTGAGTATTGCCTTGGCTATTTGTGGTCTCTTGTGTTTCCAAATGAACTTTAGGGTAGATTTTTCAATCTCTTTGATGAATGTCATTGGGATTTTGATGGGAATTGCGTTAAACATGTAGATTACTTTTGGGAGTATAGCCATTTTTACTATGTTGATTCTACCAATCCATGGGCATGGGAGATCTTTCCTTCTTCTGTAGTCGTCCTCAATCTCTTTCTTCAGGGGTTTGTAGTTCTCCTTGTAGAGGTCATTCACATCCTTTGTTAAATTTACTCCTGGGTATTTGATTTTGGGGGGGCTATTGTGAATGGAATTGTTTCCATATATTCCTTCTCAGTTTGTTTGTTGTTGGTGTATGGAAAAGCTAATGATTTTTGTAAGTTGATTTTGTATCCTGCCACCTTACTGTAGCTGTTTATGGTGTCTAAGAGTTTTTGGGTAGAGTTTTTTGGGTCTTTAAGGTACAGGATCATATCGTCTACAAATAAGGATATTTCGACAGTTTCTTTACCTATTTGTATTCCTTTTATTTCTTCTTCTTGCCTAATTTCTTTGGCTAGAAATTCCAGTACTATGTTGCATAGGAGTTATTCAGGTGTATTATTAAAACTCATGTACTTGTTTTTATTATTTTGTTTTTTTCCTGGTTGTTTTAAACAGTCTGTGTTCATTTCTTTCTCTCTTATTCAAGTTAGAGGTGAAGGTTTACTGAATCATCACATTTGTTTCTTTCTTAATTCTATTTGACTACTCTACTGTTCTAATGATAGTTTTTCTTTCTGGTGCTCTTGTGATTGTGCTTATGCTTATCTTGCTTCTCCTCCTGTGTGTAAATTTCTTTAAGTATCTTCTCTGATGCTGGTTTAGTGGTCATGCCTTTCTTTTATTTATGTTTATCTTGGAAAGTATTTACCCTTGATTCTGAAGAATAAATTTGATGGATAGCATATTCTAGATTGGCAATTATTTTTCTTTTGTTTTATACCCAGGCACAGTCTTGGTGCCTTGGGAATTCAGGGTATAGCTCAGGCTGGCAAGATCCTCCTGCTTAAATCTTCCAAGTGCTATGATTACAGTTCTGTACCATCACATCCAGCTTGGCAGTTATTTTCTTTCAGGGATTAAAATATTTCATTCTGTGCCTACCTGCTCTTTAGAGTTTCTTCTGAGGACTCTTTACTTTTACAGTTCTCAATATTCTTACTTTATTGTATACATTTGGCATTTCAACTATAATATGACATGGAATGATTCTTTCTTGTTCATGTCTATTTATGATTCTAAATGCTTCCTGTACCTGGATGTGCATATTTTTTGCAAGATTTGAGAGATTTTCTATTATTAAGCTAAATAGGTTTTCTATGCCTTTAGCCCGCACTTCATCTATACCAATTATTCATAGTTTGGTTTTTTAATTATGTGCCATAGGACTTGTTTTTCTTTTTTTTTTGGTACTGGGGTTTGAACTCAGGTCCTCATGCTTTGTAGGTAAGTCCTCTACTGGACTTGTATTTTATATTTATAGTTTCTTATACTTTTATTATTGTCTGAATGTGATAATTCATTAATCTCGTCTTCAACCCCTGATACTCTTTTTTTCCATTTGATATAGTCTAGTTTTGTTGTTTTTTGAGACAGGATCTTGCTATGTAGGCCTTCTTCCCTTGGCCTCCTGAGTGCATGAATTATAGGCATTTATTCATTCCCATGCCTAGCTTCCAACTGTGTTTTTTATTTGAATTACTGAGTTTTTACTTACAAGATTTCTGTTTGATTGTTTTTCAGAGCCTCCATTTCTTTATTGGATTGCTCTTTTGTATCCTATATTGTGTTCCTTAATTCTTTCATCTGTACCCTCTTTGAATTCATTCATCACTATTTACGGGGCCTTGTGCTTGCTAATCAGGCGCTCTACCACTTGATCCACTCTGCCAGCTCTACTCCTCTCTCTTAACATCAATTTTTAAATACTTTGTTCAATATCTCATCCAATTTGATACCATTGGATTCAATTACTGGAAATTATCAACTTTTGGAGGAGTCATAATGCTTTATTTTTACTTGTGTTTCTTTGCTGAACTTTATATATCTCTTGTGATGGCTATCTCTTCCACTTTTGTGTGAGAATCTACTTAGTGAGCAGCTTCTCTTCTGGGCTTGATCCCTAGTACAGTGCAGAGAGAAGAAGATGAACTTGTACTTGTGGATTAGGTTCCCTTCTCAACACCAGGGAGCAGAGATTGGATTTGTGGACTGCTTTGTACTTTTCTCTGAATGCTTGATGGCTTTCCTGTGCTTCTTTAGCTTTCCCATCATTTCTCTTTCGATTCCTGGAGCTCTTCCTTTCTTTATCTACTACAATATATTTCTTCTTTGCTGCCCTGTTTCTTTTCACTTGCAGAGTCATACAAAGGATGCTTCTATTTTCACCATTGTACTCTGGAACTCATTGCTTATTTTATTTTATTTCTTATAATTTTTAAAATCAGGATATATTCATTATATGGGGGGAATTCATAGTGACAATTCAAATTAGACTTATATTGTACATTATTTACATTGCCCCCATCGTCTCTCTCCTTCAACCCCTTCTCCACCCCACTTAAAGCAATTGTAAGAGGTATCTTAGTTCTGCTTCATATAGGTATATGAAGTCCATTTACTATATACTGCCACCTTAATCTCCTTCCTTCACCCTGTCCCCTCCCACTAGTACCCTCCCACTTTATCTATTTTATTGTCCTGCTTTTTTAAAAAAATTATTTCTTGGCTCCTTGTTTTTGCTTTTGAGTTGTTTGTGTCCCTACATATTCTTTATATTGTCAGGTATATAATTTATGAATATTTTCTTCCATTCTGCAAATTTTCTCTTTATTCTACTGATTGCTTCTTTTGTTGTGTTGACAATTTTAAGTTAGATGCAGTCCCACTTGTCAACTGCTGCTTTTGTTCTCTATGCTTTTGGAGTCTTTATCCAAAAAAATCTCTTGACAATCCAAATGTCCTGAATAACTTTCTGTAAATTTTCATGAGGTGATTTCATAGTTTCCAGAGTTACAGGTATTTCTCCCCCCCCCTTCTTCCTTCCTTCCTTCCTTCCATCTTCTTTCTTTTTCTCTCTCTTTGTTTTTTTGAGACAGGGTCTCACTACATAGCTCAGGATGGGCTAGAGCTTACTCTGTAGCCCAGGATGGTTTCAAACTCACAATTCTCCTGTCTCAGCTTTCCAAGTGCTGATATTATTGGTGTACACCAGCATGCTCAGCTTGGGTTGAATTTTTTTCTTTATGGTAGTACAGGGGGTTGAGCTCATTGCCTCATGTTTATTAGGCAGGGGTTCTGTCACTTTGTCACTTGAGTCAGTCTACCAGGTCTTTTTTTTTTTGGCCTTGGTTATATTTGCTAAAGGGTCTCACTTTATGCCCAGGGTGGCCTGGACCACAGTCCTCCTATTTGTGCTACCCTTCATAGCTGTGATGACAGACAAATGCCATCAAATCCACCCACTGGGTAAGATGGGGTCTTACAAACTTTTTGCCCAGGTTGGCCTCAAATCACAATCCTTCCAATCTCCACCTCTGAAGTATCTAGGATTAGAAGATTGAACCACCACACCTGGCCTGGATTAATTTTTTTTTGTATGGTTGAAAAATAGGATTCTAATTTTATTCCTTTGCATGTAGATATCCAATTTTTTCAGTATCATGTACTAAAGACACTGTCTTTTCCCTAATGTGTGTTCTTAGCTCTTCGTTGAAGAAAAGTTGTGTGTAGATGTATGGGTTTATTTTAAGTTCTTTTTTATGTTGCATTCATCTATTTGTTTCTATGTCAGTACTGTGTTCTTTTAATTATAACTTTGAAGTATATTTTGAAGTTAGGAAGTGTTATGCCTGCTTCGTTCTTTTTGCTCAGGATATCTTTTGATATTTCAGATTTTTTTGTGAGTCTATAAAATTTTTTGAATTATTTCCCGAGTTTTGTGAAGAATATCTTTCTCTTAAAATACAAATCCCTGTTTTGGTAGTGTGGACGTTTACAAAATATTGAGCTTTTCAATCCAGGAATATGAATATTCCCACTTTTTGTATCTTCTTCAATTTCTTTCAATTACTTCTTCTTAGTTTTAATTATGGAGATCTTTTGCTTCTTTGATTAAAGTTATTTCAGTATATTTTTAATTTAAAGCTATTGGCAATATGATTGCCTTCTTGGTTTATTTTTCAGATAACTTGTTATTATATATATAGAAACACTACTGATTTTTTAAAAAAATTTTTTGTTGTTTTATTATTCATATGTGCATACAATGCTTGGGTCATTTCTCCCCCCTGCCCCCACCCCCTCCCTTACCACCCACTCTGCCCCCTCCCTCTCCCCCCCACCTCCTCAATACCCGGCAGAAATTATTTTGCCCTTATCTCTAATTTTGTTGAAGAGAAAGTATAAGCAATAAAAGGAAGGAACAAGGGTTTTTGCTGGTTGAGATAAGGATAGCTATACAGGGAGTTGACTCACATTAATTTCCTGTGCGTGTGTGTTACCTTCTAGGTTAATTCTTTTTGATCTCACCTTTTCTCTAGTTCCTGGTCCCCTTTTCCTATTGGCCTCAGTTGCTTTTAAGGTATCTGCTTTAGTTTCTCTGCGTTAAGGGCAACAAATGCTAGCTAATTTTTTAGGTGTCTTACCTATCCTCACCCCTCCCTTGTGTGCTCTCGCTTTTATCATGTGCTCATAGTCCAATCCCCTTGTTGTGTTTGCCCTTGATCTAATGTCCGCATATGAGGGAGAACATACAATGTTTGGTCTTTTGGGCCAGGCTAACCTCACTCAGAATGATGTTCTCCAATTCCATCCATTTACCAGCGAATGATAACATTTCGTTCTTCATGGCTGCATAAAATTCCATTGTGTATAGATACCACATTTTCTTGATCCATTTGTCAGTAGTGGGGCATCTTGACTGTTTCCATAACTTGGCTATTGTGAATAGTGCTGCAGTAAACATGGGTGTGCAGGTGCCTCTGGAGTAACCTGTGTCACAGTCTTTTGGGTATATCCCCAAGAGTGGTATTGCTGGATCAAATGGTAGATCAATGTTTAGCTTTTTAAGTAGCCTCCAAATTTTTTTCCAGAGTGGTTGTACTAGTTTACATTCCCACCAACAGTGTAAGAGGGTTCCTTTTTCCCCCGCATCCTCGCCAACACCTGTTGTTGGTGGTGTTGCTAATGATGGCTATTCTAACAGGGGTGAGGTGGAATCTTAGTGTGGTTTTAATTTGTATTTCCTTTATCGCTAGAGATGGTGAGCATTTTTTCATGTGTTTTTTGGCCATTTGAATTTCTTCTTTTGGGAAAGTTCTGTTTAGTTCACTTGCTCATTTCTTTATTGGTTCATTAGTTTTGGAAGAACTTAGTTTTTTAAGTTCCCTGTATATTCTGGTTATCAGTCCTTTGTCTGATGTGTAGCTGGCAAATATTTTCTCCCACTCTGTGGGTGTTCTCTTCAGTTCAGAGACCATTTCTTTTGATGAATAGAAGCTTTTTAGTTTTACGAGGTCCCATTTATCTATGCTATCTCTTAGTTGCTGTGCTGCTGGGGTTCCGTTGAGAAAGTTCTTACCTATCCCTACTAACTCCAGAGTATTTCCTACTCTTTCCTGTATCAACTTTAGAGTTTAACACTATGATTTTTGCATGTTGAATTTGTGTTCTGCAACTTTGATGAATTTTTCATTTTGGTACTTTTGGTGGAGCCTCTGGGGTTCTTATATATAAGATTATGTTATGAGAAGGTAACACATTTACTTCCTCCTTTCCAATTTGAATGGCTTTCTTTTCTTTTTCTTGTGTGACTGCTCTGGCTAGAAATTTGGTACTATTTTGAATAAAAATGGAAAAAAAGGGCATTATTGTATTTCCCATAACTTCAGCTTTTCCCCATTCAATATCATGTTACCTGTGGGATTGTTACATATGATATTTATTATGTTGAGATATGTTCCTGCCACACCTAATTTGTTCAGAGTTTTTAATGATGAAAGGACATTGAATTTTATTGAATGCTTCTTGTGCATCTACTGAGATGCTTATATGGTTTTGGTCCTTTATGCTATTGATAGAGTTTATCATAATTATTTGGATGTGTTAGACCATCCTTATACCACTGGGTTAAAACCTAGTTACTCATGGTGAATAATCATTTTAATATGCTGTTATATTTGACTTGCTAGTGTTTTCTTGAAAAAATTTGCTTCTATGTTCATTAGAAATATTGGTCTGTAGCTTTTGTGTGTGTGTGTGTGTGTGTGTGTGTGTGTGTGTGTGTGTATCCTTGTCTCAGTTTGGTATTGGGGTAATAGTGACCTCATAGAATGAGATTGGAAGAATTATCTCCTGCTCAATTTTTGACTATCTTGAGAAAATTTGGTATTAGTTTTTTAAATGTTTGGTAGTACTCAATAGTGAACCCATTTGGTTCTTAGTTATTCTTAATGGAAGACTTTTTATTTTTTGGTTCTGAGTCAATCTCATTACTCATTGGTGATCTGTCCAGGTTTTCTATTTCTGAATGATTCAATATTGGTAAAGGTGTACATGCCCAGGGACAAATCTGTTTCCTATAGATTATCAAATTTGTTTGCATATAGCTGTTCATAATAATCTCTAATAAACTCTTGTATTTATGTGATGTCTTTTCAAATATCTCTGTCTTGTTTATATTTTAGTCTTCATTTTTTTTCTTAATTTAGTCAGAGGGCTGTCCATTTTGTTATATTTTTGAAAAATCATTTTTTATTTTCTTGTTTTATTTATTTTATTTTGTAATGCTGGAGATCAAATTCAGGGTCTTGAGCATGCCAGGCAATTGCTCTACAACTAAGACATACCACTAACTCCTGACCTTTTATATGTGTTTAGCCTCTGTTTTATTTAGTTTTGCTGTGATCTTTTTAATTTCTTCCCTTTTACTAATTTTGGATTTGGCTTATCCTTATTTTTCTAGTTCCATGAGGTGCAATGGTGGGTTATTTATTTGAGAGTTCTCTCCTTTTATGATGTAGGCATTACTTGCTTTAAACCCTCCTCTTAGTACTTCTTTTGCTGTGTTCATATATTTGGTTATATTGTGTTTCCATATTCATTTGTTTCAGAAATTTAAAATTTCCCTCTTGCTTTGCTCCTTAATACATTGGTTGTTCAGGAGTATATTGTTTAATTTCTATAGTTTCCAAAGTTTTTCTTATTAATAATTTCTTATCTTATTACTCTGAAAAAATACTCAATATTATTTCAATTTTTGAAAATTGTTGAGATTTGTTTTGTTGTGCACAATATGATCGATCCTGAAAACTATTCCATGTACTGTTGAGAAAAATGTGTATTTTGTACTGTTGGATGACATGTTCTGTACATGTTTATTAGGTCTATTAGTAGTGTAGACTATGTTTAAGTCTTTTTTTTAAATTTTCTGTCTGGATGATATGTCTGTTGCTGGAAGTGGAGAGATAAAGTCCTCTATTATTGTTTTGGAGTCTATCTTTCTTTTTTAAGTCTATAAAATTAACTTTATATTGGGGTGTTCTGATATTGGATACATACATATTTATAATTCTTATTTCCCTTTTACCAAACTGACTTTATCACTACACAATGAATCTCCTTTTCTCCTTTTATTAGTTTACTTTTATTTTATCTGATATAAGTAACCCTATTCCTGCTTTCTTTTTTATTCCATTTATATGAAATGTCATTTTTATATTCCTTTAATTTTAATGCAAAAATTAAAATTTTTGTGTTCTCATAAATGAAGTGAGTTTCTTGCAAGCAGCATATAAATTGAGTCTTGTTTCTGATCTAGTTAGTCACCCTTTGTCTTTTAATTGGAAAATTTAATCCATTTACATTTAAGATAATTATTGGTAGGTTAGGGCTCACTGTCAGTTGCTACTTGTATCCAATTTTTTTCTTCCTGTCTTTCTCTTTCCCTCTCATGCATTCTTCATTTGTGGTTAAGTGTTTTCTCTTACAGTGTGCTTGCTTCATTACTGTGTGTGTGTGTGTTTGCTTTGTGGTTACTATGAATATTATTTAAAAACACCCTTTGATAATTAAAAGGTATTTTGAAATTTAATGCTGTTTATAAAGATGGGAAAATAAATAAGATGAGAAAAATACTATTTAAAATCCCTATATTCTTACTCCATTCCTCCCCACATTTTCAATTTTTATGTCCCATTTTACATCTTTTTATACTATTTCTTACCATATTAATAAAGTTATTATTTTAAATTGTTTTACTCTGCATACTAATGAAGTAAATGCTTTTGCATTACATTTATAATATTAGAGCATTCTAATTTTGGATTTCATACTTTTTAATTAATGCTGGGAATAAGGTATGACTTTGAAACTATTTGGATAGAATAGCATTCTTTTTTTTCTTTATTCATGTGTGCATACAATGACTAGATCATTACTTCCCCCTTCCCCCCACCCCCATCCTTTCCCCCACCCCCATCCTTCCCCCCCCCCTCCTCCCCACTCCCTTGCTTCCAAGTAGAAACTATTTTGGCCTTATCTCTAATTTTGTTGAAGACAGAGTATAAACAAAAATAGACAGAGTATAAACAAAAATAAGGAGAACCAGGGGTTTTTGCTAGATGAGGTAAGGATAGCTATATAGGGAGATTTCTCGCATTGCTTCCATGTACATATGTGTTACTTTCTAAATTGATTCTTCTTGAACTGATCTTTTCTCTAGTTCCTAGTCCCCTTTTTCTATTGGACTCTGTTGCTTTAAAGTTTCTGCATCAGTTCCTTTGCATTGAAGACATCAAATGCTATCTCTTTTTTTTGGGGGGGGAGGTTACCTACCTATCCTCATACCTCCCCTGTGATCAAAGTCCAATCCCCTTGTTGTGTTTGCCCTTGATCTAATGTCCACATATGAGGGAGAACATACCATTTTTGGTCTTCTGGGCCTGGCTAACCTCACTCAGGATGATGTTCTCCAGTTTTATCCATTTACTTGTGAATGATAAGATTTTGTTCTTCTCCATGGCTGAGTAAAATTCCATTGTATATAAATACCACATTTTCTTTATCCATTCATCAGCAGTGTGACATCTTGGCTGTTTCCATAACTTGGCTATTGTGAATAGTGCTGCAGTGAACATGGGTGTACAAGTACCTCTGGAGTAACCTGTGTCTCATTCCTTTGGGTATATCCCCAAGAGTGGTATTGCTGGATCAAATGGCAGGTCTATGTTTAGAGTTTTAAGAAGCCTCCATATTGTTTTCCAGAGTGGTTGTACTAGTTTCCATTCCCACCAGTGGTGTATAAGGGCTCCTTTTTCTCCACATCCTTGCCAACACCTGTTGTTGTTGGTGTTTCTAATGATGGCTATTCTAGCAGGGGTGAAGTGGAATCTTAGTGTAGTTTTGATTTGCATTTCCTTTCTGGTTAGAGATGGTGAGAATTTTTTCATGTGTTTTTTGGCCATTTGAATTTCTTCTTTTGAGAAAGTTCTGTTTAGCTCACTTGCCCATTTCTTCATTGGTTTGTTAATTTTGGGAGAGTTAGATTTTTGAGTTCCCTGTATATTCTGGTTATCAGTCCTTTGTCTGATGTGTAGCTGGCAAATATTTTCTCCCACTCTGTGGGTGGTCTCTTCAGTTTAGAGACCATTTCTTTTGTTGAGCAGAAGCTTTTTCACTTTATAAGGTCCCATTTGTCTATGCTTTCTCTTAGTTGCTGAGCTGCTGGGGTTCCATTGAGGAAATCCTTGCCAATACCTATTACTTCCAAAGTATTTCCGACTCTTTCCGTATCATCTTTAGAGTTTGGGGTCTGATATTAAGATCCTTGATCCTTTTGAGTTAATACTAGTACAGGGTGATAAACATCGATCTAATTTCAGTTTTTTGCAGACTGCTAACCAGTTTTCCCAACAGTTTTTGTTGAAGAGGCTGTCTTTTCTCTATCGTATATTTTTAGTGCCTTTGTCAAAAATAAGTTGGGTATAGTTGTGTGGATTCATATCCAGGTCCTCTATTCTGTTCCACTGGTTTTCATGTCTGTTTTTGTGCCAGTACCATGCTGTTTTTATTGTTATTGTTTTGTAATATAGTTTGAAGTTGGCTATTGTGGTACCTCCAGCATTGTTCTTTTTGCTGAGTATTGCCTTGGCAATTTGTGGTCTCTTGTGTTTCCAAATGACTTTTAGGGTAGATTTTTCAATCTCTGTGATGAAAGTCTTTGGGAATTTGATGGGAATTGCATTAAACATGTAGAGTGCTTTTGGTAGTATAGCCATTTTTACTATGTTGATTCTACCTATGCTTGAACATGGGAGAACTCTCCACCTTCTATAGTCTTCCTCAGTCTCTTTCTTTGGGGGTTTATAGTTTTCCTTGTAGAGGCCATTTACATCTTTTGTTAAGTTTATTCCTAGGTATTTGATTTTTTTGAAGCTATTGTAAATGGAATTGTTTTCATATATTCTTTCTCGTTTTGTTCATTATTAGTGTATAGAAAAGCTAATGATCTTTGTAAGTTGATTTTATGTCCTGCCACCTTGCTATAGCTGTTGATGTTGTCTAGGAGTTTTTGGGTGGAGTTTTTTGGGTGTTTAAGGTATAGGATCATATCATCTGAAAATAGGGACATGTTGACAGTTTCTTTACCTACTTGTATTCCTTTTATTTCTTCTTCTTGCCTTATTGCTCAGGCTAGGAATTCCAGTACTATTTTGAATAGGAGTGGGGATAGTGGGCATCCTTGTCTCATTCCTGATTTTAGAAGGAATGGTTTCAGTTTTCCCCCATTAAGTATAATGTTGGCTGTAGGTTTGTCATATATAGCTTTTATAATGTTGAGGTACATTCCTTCTATTCCTAGTTTTCTTAGAGCTTTTATCATGAAGTGGTGTTGGATCTTATCAAAGGTTTTTTTCTGCATCTATGGAGATGATCAGGTGGTTTTTGTCTTTGCTTCTGTTAATGTGCTGTATTACATTTATTGATTTGCATATGTTGAACCACCCCTGAATTCCTGGGATGAAGCCTACTTGGTTGTGGTGAATGATCTTTTTAATGTGTTGTTGAATTCAGCTTGCCATTATTTTATTGGGTATTTTTGCATCAATGTTCATTAAGGAGATTGGCCTATAGTTCTCCTTTTTGGAGGTGTCTTTGCCTGGTTTTGGGATAAGTATAATACTGGCTTCATGAAATGTATTAGGCAGTTTTTCTTCCCTTCCTATTTCATGGAACAGTTTAAGGAGGGTTGGTGTTAGTTCTTCTTTAAATGTCTGATAGAATTCAGCAAAGAATCCATCAGGTCCTGGACTTTTCTTTTTTGGGAGACTCTTTATTGTTGTTTCAATTTCATTTTGTGTTGTAGATCTATTCAGATGATTAATGTCCTCTTGGTTCAGTTTTGGATGATCATAAGTATCTGGAAATCTATCCATTTCTTCAAGATTTTCATATTTATTAGAATATAGGTTCTCAAAGTAGTCTCTGATGATTTCCTGGACTTCCATGGTGTTTATTGTTATCTTCCTTTTTGCATTCCTGATTTCACTGATTTGAGTTTTTTCTCTCCTCATTTTTGTCAGGTTTGCCAGGGATCTGTTGATCTTGTTTATTTTTTCAAAGAACCAACTTTTTGTTTCATTAATTCTTTGTATAGTTTTTTTTTGTTTCTATTTCATTGATTTCAGCTCTTATTTTTATTATTTCTCTCCTTCTCTTTGCTTTAGGACTTGCTTGTTCTTGTTTTTCTAAGAGTTTGAGATGTAACATTAGGTCATTGATTTGAGATCTTTCTGTCTTTTTAATTTATCACTCATGGCTATAAACTTTCCTCTCAGGACTGCCTTTTTTGTGTCCATTCAGTTTTGGTAGGTCATGTTTTCATTTTCATTAACTTCCAGGAACCTTTTAATTTCCTCTTTTATTTCATCAATGACCCATTGGTCATTGAGTAATGTGTTGTTCTGTTTTCAGCTGCTTGCATGTTTTTTGTTATTATTTTTGTTTTTGAGTTCTAGTTTTAATTCATTATGATCAGATAGAATGCATGGTATTATTTCTATTTTCTTATATTTGCTGAGGCTTGCTTTGTGTGCTAGGATATGATCAATTTTGGAGAAAGTTCCATGGGCTTCTGAGAAAAACATATATTCTGTAGTAGTTGGACATCAACTAGGTCCATTTGCTCTATGGTATGTTTTAGGCCTAGGATTTCTTTATTGATTTTTTGTTTGGATGACCTATCTATTGGTGATTGGGTGTATTAAAGTCTCCCACTACTACTGTGTTGGAGTTTATATATGTTTTTAAGTCCTTCAGCATATGTTTGATGAAATTGGATGCTTTGACATTGGGGGCATATATGTTGATAAGTGTTATTTCCTTTTGGTGTAGTTCCCCTTTTATTAGTATGGAATGTCCTTCTTTGTCTCATTTGATTGGTGTAGGTTTGAAATCTACTTTGTCTGAGGTAAGTATTGCTACCCCTGCCTGTTTTGGGGGGCCATTGGCTTGGTAAATCTTCTTCCAACCTTTTCACCCTAAGCCTATGCTTATTTCTATTGATGAGATGGGTCTCCTGTAAGCAATAAATTGTTGGATCTTCCTTTTTAATCCGGTTTGTCAAATGGTGTATTTTGATGGGGGAATTAAGTCCATTAACATTGAGTGTTAGTATTGATAGTTATGTGGTGATTCCTGTCATTTAGTTGTCTCAGTTGTTTAAGGGTTTGATTGTGTATAGCTGAATTGATGTTACTCTCTACTCTCTTGCCTTTTCTTCTCCTGTGCTTTGGTATTGACTGTCCGTTCATGGTTATGTTGGTTCACTTTCTGTGTGCAGAACCCCTTGAAGAATCTTTTGTAGAGGTGGATTTGTGGTCATATATTATTTTAGTTTCTTCTTATCATGGAAGATTTTATTGCTCCATTCTGTTGAATGATCATTTTGCTGGGTAGAGTGTCCTAGGGTTGAAGTTATTTTCATTCAGTGCCTGGAAGACCTCATCCTATGCTGTTCTTGCTTTTAATGTTTCTGTTGAGAAATTTGCTGTGATTTTGATGGGTTTGCCTTTGTAAGTTACTTGTTTTTTCTCTCTTACAGCCTTCAATATTCTTTCTTTATACTCTGTGCTCATTGTTTTAATGATAATATGTCATGAGGTAGTTCTATTTTGGTCAAGTCTGTTTGGTGTCCTGAGGCTTCCTGTACCTGAATGGGCATAGTTTTCTCTAGATTTGTGAAGTTTTCTGTTAATATTTTGTGAAATATATTATGAATTCCTTTTGTTTGCAACTCTTCTCCTTCTTCAATGTTCATGATTCTTAGGTTTGGAATTTTGATGGAGTCGCTGAATTCTTGCATGCTCTTTTCAAAGGTCTTGAGTTGTCTAGCTAGTAGTTCTTCAGTTTTTCTTTTAATTACCATTTCATCTTTGAGTTCTGAGATTCTGTCTTCTGCTTGTTCTAGTCTGCTGGATTGGCCTTCCATTTTGCTTTGCATTTCTGTTTTGTTCTTTTTCTGAGGTTTTCTGTATCCTGGGTCACTTCCTCTTCAATATTGTCTATTTTCATCCTGAGTTCATTTATCCCTCTATTTATGGTGTTCTTTGTTTCACTTTGGTGTATACAGTGCTTCTATACTTTCTTTTATTTGTTCTTGTGCTTTCTCAAATTCTCTATTTTTGTTGTCTTGATATTTCTTGAGTGTCTCCTGTATATTTTGGTTGACCATATCCAGTATCATCTCTATAAAGTTCTCTTTGATTACTTGCAGGATTTCTTCTTTCAGAGTGTTCTTGTGGGCTTCATTGGGTTCTTTGTCATAGTCTATCTTTGTTTTGTTGGAGTCTGGATCTGGGCTTCTGTTTTCTTCATTTCTCTCTGGTTCCTGTACTAATTTATTATTGGGGGGAAAATGGTTTCCATCTTTTTTCCATCTTCCCATCATTCCACTTGCTGCTGTTACTGTCCTTGAACTGTGTGCAACTTAGTATTGTCTAGCTGTTGGTGTGCCAAGCAGATTAGGAGCCAGTGCCTGGCAGTTTAAGAGCTCTCCTGATTTCTCCATGGACTGTGGCATGGGGAAGCTATGTGCAGGCTGGGGGTGTGGAGGTGTCGGAGTTTTGCCTCTTCTTAGTGGTGCTGTCTTCAGTATCTCAGGAAAATTTTTACTTTAAGGAACACATGCTATCTGCTTCCTGCCTCTAGTTGCCATCTTGGAAAAGCCTAGAATACATTCTGATAGTTATTTTTTTCTGATGAATTTTATGCTTTGGAATTTTAATTCTTACATGTTAGTATCTCTTTTACTTTGAAAACTTTCTTTACCATTTCTTGTAGAACAGGTTTGGTTATGATAAATTCTATCAGCTTTTGTTTGGGCATGTCTTTATCTTTCCTTCATTTCTAAAGTATTTCTTTGCTAGATACAATATTTTATTGAAAACAACAGTTTTTTTGGCCGTTAGGCTAATGCAAGTCAAAAGGAGGCAGGGAGCATGCTGGTACTAGATTTTCTGTGGTAGGCTTGGTGATGGGTTTCAAATTTAAAGGCTAGTTTCATTGCAGAGATGGAGGGATCATTCAGTATAAATTAGTAAATGCAATAAAAACAAAAGAAATAATTATCTCAATAGGTGCAAAAAAGCTTTGGATAAAATTCCACATCCCTTCATGATAAAAAAATCTCTGGATAAACTATAGAAGGACTATATCTCAACATAACAGAGACAAGATACCCCACATTGTAATTAATGGGAAAAACTAAAACCATTCCTTCTAAATTCAAGAATGAGAAAGGATGTCATCTCTCTTCATTCTTATTCAATACAGTGCATGAACTTCTATTCAGATCAATAAGGCAAGAGAAAGATATAAAATGGATATGTAGGAAAGGAAGAAGTCAGATTATCCCTATTTGCTGATTATATGATCCTATACTTAGAAGACTTTATTTCTTCAAAACTCTTAGATGTGGTAAGCACTTTTAGTAAAATAGTAAGATATAAAAATCAACAGTGAAAAATCAGTAGTTTTCCTGTATAACAACAATGAACATGCTGAGAAAGAAATCAGGGAAATAATCTTATTCACAATTGCCTCAAAAACAAAACACTAAACTGTAGAGGTAGAGGCATGGTTCACCTGCCTGGCCTGAGTTCATATTCCAAACAATCAAACAATCCAATAACAAAAGCAAACAAACAATCCCATAACAACTACAAAAAAACCCCTATGAAAAAAATTAACTAAGGAGAGGGAAGCTCTGAGTTCAAACCACAGAACCACCAATAAATAAATAAATAAAAAGAAATTGAAGTAGACCCTAGAAGATGGAAAGACCTCTTTTGTTCATTAATTGGCAGAATTAATACTTTGAAAATGACTATTCTACCAAAAGCAGTCTATAGATTTGATGAAATCCCCATCAAAATCCCAATATCATTATTCACAGAAATAGAAAAATTAATCTTAAAATTTAAGCATAAACAGCCTGAATAATCAAAGCAATCCTGAGGAAAAGAGCAATGCTGTAGGTATCACAAAGCCCAACTTCAAATTGTACTACAGATCCATAGTAACAAAAAAAGTATGGTACTTGCACAAAAACATACATGTAGAGCAGTGAAATAGAAGACCCAGAAACAAACCCCCACAGCTATGGCCATCTAACTTTTGAGAAAGGTGCTAAAAACCTACATTGGAGAAAAGACAGCCTCTTCAACACATTGTGTTGGGAAAACTATATTCACATGTAAAAGAATGAAACTAGATCTCTATTTCTCATAACTGTACAAAAATCAATTCAAAATGGATCAAACTACTACAGGAAAGCACAGAGAAAACACTTGAAGACATAGACATAGTTGTTTGAAATAAGAGCAAGTATTGACAAATGGGATTGTGTCAAATTAAAAATCTGTTGCATATTAAAGAAAACTATTACTAGAATGGGAGAAAAATCTTTGCAAGCTATTCATCTGGCAAAATGTTAATATCCAGTTTTAGTATATAAAGAGCTCAAAAAATTAAACATCAAAAGGTAATATAATCAAAATTATAAATGGACAAACAAATTAGATAGTTCTCAAAAAAAGAAACACATGCCTGACATGGTGACTCAAGCCTATAATCCTAGCTACCTGGGAGGATAGTGGTTTAAGGCCAACCCAGTGAAAAAGTTCATAAAACTGCATCTCAACCAATGGCTGGGTGTGGTGGCCTGTGACTGTGCTCCCAGTTATACATGGAAGCATAAGTATGAGGATCCTGCTCTAGGCTAGCCTGGGCATAAAGTGAGGCCCTATCCCCAAAATAACCAATGCTAAAAGGGCTGACAGTGGCTCAAGTATTAGAGCACCTGCCTAGCAAACATGAGGTTCTGAGTTTATGCCTGAGTATTAAAAAAAGAAGGAAGTACAAATGACAAATGAACACATGAAGAAATGTTCTATATCCTTAGCTATAAAGGAAATACACACCAAAACTACACTGAGATTCCATCTCACCTGAGTCAGAATGTCTATCATCAAGAAAGCCACAACAAATGCTGGCGAGGATGTGGGGAGAAAAGGAACTCTCTTACATTGTTAGTGGGAATGTAAAGTTGTGCAGTCACAGTGGAAGTAATATGGAGGTTTCTCAAAAAACTAAAGATAGAAATATCATATGACCCTGCTATATTACACTTGGGCGTATACCTGAAGGAAAGTAAGACAGCATATAATACTGATGCATGCATATCTGTTTATTGCAGCACAATTTACAATAGCTCAGTTATAGAATCAGGTGTCCATCAACAGATGCATGAATAAAGAAAATGTGATACCCCCCCCACACATATACACATGATGGAGTGTTGTTCAGCCATAAAAAATGAAATTATGTCATTAGGAGGAAAATGGATGGAACTGGAGATCCCTATGCTGAGAGAGATATGCCAAGTTGAGAAACACAAATATTGCATGCTTTCTCTCATATGTGGACTCTAGACCTAAATAATAATAATGTCATAATTGCAAAAGAGGTATTTTTTGGAGGGGAAACCAGTGAGAGGTATGAGGAGGAAAACAGTGACAGGAGTGATGAGGAAAGGTGAGGGGAATGGGGGCAAATATGATCAAACTACATTATATATATGTACATATATATATATGAAAATAGCATGATACCACTAAAAACAGTTAAGAGGGGGACAGAGTTGGGGACAGTGTTAAGAAAGAGTAATAGAGGGGGTCAATTTGATCAGAATACATTATATGTATATGTGGAAATATCACAATGAAGTACCTTTGTACAAAGAGTTTATGCAATAAAAAAAAACGGTGGCTTGGAGAAAGGAAAAAGAGAGAGGCAAAACAGGAAAGAGAAGAAAAGTAGATGGGCTGGAGGTATAGGAAATACTAGAATAATGATGAAAGAATATGGCAAATAAATACAGAAAAAAACAAAATAGTCCAAAAAGAAGAAACCAGCAACTACAGTGATTAGCCCAACAAAACCAAACCAAAACAAATAAAATCAGTCAATATTTCTTCCTTGCTGAGGAAATGAGAGAGGGTTTTCCCCTACCAGGCTGGTCTTCATTTTCCTTTGTAGAGGGGCAGTTTTCCTTTCTGAGCAAGTTAAGCCAGAAGAGGCAAAGTATGGTTAAGCTGAGTCCTGAGCTGCCTTCCCTGCTGGGTTGATTTCTGGATAGTGTTTAGCTGTAAACAGACCTGCTGATGTGGGGAGCCCAGGGACGCCCCTCAATGGGTGCCTGCCAGCTGAGCCTGAGAGCAAACGGTTTGATGCCTTTTAGCACCAGAGGCTCTCTCCTGTGTTAGTTTAGTGTGGGAAATTCCTGAGGAGTGTGCAAAGCAGTCAAGACAAAGCGGTTTGTACTAATTCGCAGTGCCCTAGCCTCACAGTTCTGTGTCTTAGCATCCTGGCTTATATTAACACACAGCTGGTGTCTTTTCTCTTACCAGAGTTTAGAGTTGGTGCTGCAACTCTACCACTCATGGAGCCCACCAGCAACTCTGCTGCAGCTATTGTTTTCCCTCTCTGTGTTTTCATTCTTGGCTCTGCAGCTCAACTTTAGATTGCACTTCCCAGCCAAGTGAATTGTATCGGGGAAACTGAAAGAAAGTCATGCCTGTTTCTTGGTTCCACATGGATGCTCAGGGTGGTTGTTTGCCTATGCTGTGGAGAAGGGGAAATCTTTGGGGTTTGGAAATATAAAAAACAAGCAGAGTCTACTGCTCTTCCAGTTGAGAGTTTTGACTTTTTTGCTTCCCCTGCAATGCCTCCCTTCTACCTCACCAGTAAGCAAGAGGTCCCTGCTTGCTGCATGGTATGCAGATCTCTGGTCTTGAGCTCCATTTTTGTAGAGTGCTGGCTAATGTGCACCTATAGATCTTCCAGAGGCTTTCCTTTTCTCTTTTGCTTGTAGACCTACTGAGGGGGATTCTCCCCCTTCCCTACCATGTTGCTAGGGATATATGTTAGAATTATTGCTTCTTTTTTGTAAATCTAACGTTTATTATTCCTGGATTTCATCCACTTTCTAATTTTGTACAGTTTACAGTTGCCTTCCTGTGTCTTTTTGCATCATGTTCCACTCGCTGAGTCATGAACTTCAGAGTCCTGGAGACAAAAGAGGTGCTGGATGTCTCTAATCTACTGTCTTTGCCTCCAGTCCTCTAGAACTGGAATTTGAATCCAGCCAATCTGGCTCCATCATCCAGGCCTTTATCCTCCCCTCCCCATGCAGTAATTCCTCATATCAGCAGTTGAAGGTGTTGCTCTTTAAATGCCTGAGATCAGAATTATGTCTCAATAGATGTCAGTAAACATTATAATACGTATTATAATGCTTAAGTGATATGCCAAGGAGAATATCTGTATCAGACTTTTCTTCCCAACACCAGGCATTACATAAGTCACCAAAAAATTTAGTTCCCTATTACCAAGGAATAAGGGCAGAAAAGGAAGAAGGGAGGACCAGGCACAGTGACCCATGTCTGTAATTCCAACGACTCAGTAGGTAGAGATTGGAATGACCATGGTTTGAGTGAGACCAGCATTGGCAAAAAACAAAACAAAACAAAAAACAACCTGGGCATGGTGGTACATGCCTGTCATCCCAGCTATTCGGGAATCTTAAGTTGAAGAGTCATGGTACAGGCTGGCTTGGACAAAACCCACAAGACTCTACCTAGAAAAGAGCTAAAGGACCAAGGTCTAGGGCCATGGTTCAAATCATAGAGCACTTGCCTAACAAATGCAAGTGCAAGGCCCTGAGTTCAAACACCAGTACTACCAAAAAAAAAATTAGAAAGAGGGGAAATAAACAATAACTCTTTTTTCTCAAGGAAACTGAAAAAAATTGAGAACTAATAAGTTCTTTTCCAAAGTGACTAGTACCTTTAAAAAATGTGTCTCTAAGTTATTTCTGCTAGAAAGAGGAAGTGAGGACCTTAAAGCTCGTTGAGCTGTGTGAAAGAAAATACTTATATTTTCTGCATGAGTCATCATGCATAAATTTCAAATTTTCTGCAAATGCAAATCATGTTATATCACTTCCTTACTGAAAATTAGTGGCTTCCAGCTCCCTTAGATAAATTTCAAAATCTTTCTGCTGCCCAAAATGTATTCTTTAGAACTCCCTAGACTCTTCTATGATCTCTCCTCTGCTCCCTATGCTTTAATCATTTCTTTTTAAGACTTTAATGCATGTTTTTTATTGGGTTTAAAAAATTTCTTAAAAGAACATATCCTCTCCAGTAGGACAATAATGGAGGAAAGAGGGGATGGATGGCATTGTGTGATTCCTCCATCCATGAGGAAGAAATTGTGTGTGTGTGTGCTAAATTAGCTTATGTTTTAGAACAACTATAGATTTACAGGAGAACTGTGAAGATAATATGGACAGTGCCAATATAATGCACATCCACCTTTCTCCATTATTAACATCTTACATTAATATGGCACACGTTACATTTAGTGACATGTTGATAGTTATATACTATTAAATCAAGTCTAAAATTATTTAGATTTCCTTACTTTTTATCTAATACACTTCCATTCTGTGATTCTATCCAGAATTTGTTACTTTTAGTCATTATGTTTCCTTAGGCTCTTTTGCTTGTGGAAGTTTTCAGAATTTTTTTTTCAGCATTGGGGATTGAGCACAGGGCCTTGTAAATGCTCTACCACTTCAGCACACCCCCTAGTTCTTTTGCTTTTAATATGTTTTTCAGAAAGGGTCTCACCCTAACTTTGCCTTATCTGCCCTAGAGCCAAGATTTTTCTATCTCTACCTCCTAAGTAACTCAGACAAAAGGTATTTGCCACTGTGCCTGGCTTGTTTTTGGGATAGGATCTTGCTCACTTTTGCCTGAGCTGACCTCAAACTGCTATCCTCCTGAGTAGCTGGGATTATATGGATGGTCCACCACACATGTATCTTTCCTTGTGTTTGATGACTTTAAATATTCTGAAGAGTATTGGTCTGGTGTTGTATAGGCTGTTCCTCAACTGGAATTTGTTTGATGGTTTTTTTATGATTAGATTGGGTTTATGAGTTTGGGTGAACAAGAATGCAGAGGTAAAATGTCATTTTCATCAGTTCATATCAGATTTACTTACTAGAAACATGACATTACTGTTGATCTCCTTAATCTCCTGATTGAGATAGTATTTGTCAGGTTTCTCCATTGTAGAGAAACTTCCCTTTTTCATACTGTATTCTGTCCAAAGAAGCACTATGTGCCATCCACAGTTGAGGATTAGGGAGTTATGTTCCACTTCCATGAAGACAAAGTGTCTACATAAATTATTTGTAATTTTTCTGTGTGGAATATTTGTGTCTTCTTTCCTCTTATTTTATTTATATCACTATGAACTCATGGATATTTATTTTATACTTTGGGTAATAATCCAAAAGTATTTTATTTATCTTTTTGCTTAAAGATTCCAGCTGTGGCCATAGGGTAGTCTTTCAATAGCTCCTGCTTCCCTTTGACATATTCCGTCATTGTAGGGTTTTGCTTTTTTTTTGTTAGCACTTCTTTCTGGCATTGAAAGATGCTCCACACTCATCTTAGATATTTTCTGCCCTAGTCTTAGGATCAGATTCCCCAAGGAATCCTGTTTTCCTTTTAGTAGAAAATTGCACTAAGATCCAAGTTCTGGATGCTAGGTATGTAGTTGCTATTTGGTTGTCATTGCTTTTAAACCCTCTCAGCTGACAGATAAAGAAAATATTTGTGTAGAATAATCATCCTAAATACACATATTTATAAACATTTTTATATACAATTATTTGTAATTAACATGAGTTCACACTGGTATTTCCAACTCTAATCCATTACCACGTGGATTGTCCTAGCCTCCTATTCTTGCTTATTTGTAATCTCTAATTTCAACAGTGAGAAAACTTGTTCTTATAATACCATAAATCATACACTTATTTCTACTCCAGTGTTTATCTATAGTCATATAAAAATAAACCATCAATGGGAATTACATTATCAACTACAGTACAGTATCTATGAACTTTTTTTCACTTTAACTGTATAAGCTCATTTTGACAGTAACTTGGGTAAGCACCTTTGCCCCAAGTTGTTTTGTACACTTGTAATATTATTATATTGTTTTGTCATATTCTGCATTTCATTATGGGACTTCTCTGTCCATTTTTTTTAAATTTCCATACATTGAATTTCAATCTTTTTGGTATAAAGTTCTTAGTTTTGACAAATAGTGTCATAGATCCACAATTATAGTGTGTGGGTGTGTCACTTTGCATCATGTGATAAAGTGCCTTACATAAACAACTCAAAGGAGAAAAGATTTATTTTAGCTCATGGTTTCAGATGTTTCAGTCCATGGTTGACTGGCTTAATTTCTATGGGCCTGTGGTGAGGCAGAGCATCATGGTCATATTGGAAGGCATATTGGGGCAGAGTAGTGGGGAAGCAGAGAGAGCAAAAGAGGAAGGGTCTGGGGAAAAGATATTACTTTAAAAGGCATGTCCTCAGTGACCAGCTTCCTCCAACCTGGACTCACCTCCTAATAGTTCATTCAGCTCTGAATCCATTAACCCATTTATGAAGTTAGAGTGCTCAAGGTCTAATCACATCTCAAAAGCATCTTACCTGGCAAATAAGCCCTTGACACATGAACCTTCAGGGGGCATTTTTAGATTCAAACCATAACATACAATATCATAGAGAATTGCTTCAGTGTCCTAAAAATAAGTCATTGTGCTTCATGCATTTACCTCTCTTCCCCACCTCTAAATCTCTGGTTACCACTGGTCACTTTATTGTCTCTACAGTTTTACCTTTTCAAAAACCTAGTTGGAATCATAGATCACATAGCCTTTTTAGATTGGCTTCTTTGATAAGCAATATAATTAAGGTCAATTCATATCTTCCTGGTTTAATAGTTTATTTCCTTTTGTTTTAGAATAATATTTAATTATATGGATAGAGCACAGTCAATCTATTCATCTGTTGAAAAATATCTTATTTACTTCCAGTTTGTGTAACTGTAAGTAAAAATTACCATAAATATGTGTTTATAGACTTTTAGGTTAACATAAGTTTCAACTCATTGGGTAAATACCTGAGGCACAATTGCTGGGTCATTTGGTAAGATTATGTTTGGCTTTGTAAGAAACTGGCAACCTACCTTCCAAAATATTGTACCATTTTGCATTCCTACTAGCAAAGAATGAGAGTTCCTGTTGCTCCACATGGTCACCAACATTTGGTGTGGTCAGTGTTTTGTATTTTAGCTCCTTTAACACATGAGCTTTTGGGATAATACTGGAATATCCAAACCATAACAATGGTCTCTATTTTATAATCTTTTGACTTTCTATTTACCACCTTTTAAAATATTAAAGTCCCTTGAAGTTACTTTTGCAATATAATTCTTATGAGGTCAGGGAATACTTCTGTATTTCTAGCACTTCCATATTTACTGGTACAATGAAGGTATTCAAGGATAGTTTATTGACTGAGACTTGACTGAAAGGAGTAAGCCAAGAATTTCTCTATCAAACTGAATTGTATCCAATGTGCAATGACAATAGAAATAAATCTTTTAAAGCTATATCCTTTGAAAAAACTTTTATGAATTTGCAATCCAGCTAATAAAAGGATCAAAGTAAGGAATTGCACATAACTGGAGAAAGATGTGGTTTAAACAATGATTTGTCAACACTAAATCCCATAAAGCAAAAACATTTGTAAACACAAATCAGACTACAATTGTTATGAATATTGAAATAAAAGTGACATGATACAGAAATAATCCTCTGGCAATAATAAAATGAAATCTTAGGACAAACCAAAACTTGAGAGTTGGTAAATTTAGACTGTTTTGTTTTTGAGACTTGATGAATTGAAAGATGTGTATGTTTAATTCATTTAAAATTTAGTTACCATTAGTTAAAAGAAAAAACAAAAACCTCAAACTCAGATTATAGCTTTGAAATTTCTTTGGCAGAGGATGGCATGAGGAGCAAACAAAGTAAAAAGAAACCACATGACAAAAGTCAGAAATAAGAGAAAATACCAAGAAAGCATGGGTAATAGTTACAAAAGAGCACAGAATTAAAATTTGCTCTGCATATTCATACATAGACATATGCATGAGTAAATAGGGGTTAAATACTCTGACAAAGGAAAAGATACTTCAGTAAAGTAAAAAAATTCCAAAGCCCCACTATATGCTATTTATAAAAAGTCATCTTTTTATTTGTATCTTTACAATGACAGGGGTTTCCTTAATCCATTTTAATTCAGGCCTATAATATAATTTGATCATGCTCACCTTCCCATCTCCCTCTTCTGTCTTCCTTCCACTCTGCATATCACCCCACACAAGCAGTCCTCCTTTTACATTCATGTCTTTTTTTTTTAGGTCTAGATTCCACATATGAGAGAAAATGTGGTATTTGTCTTTCTGAATCTGCCTTATTTTGCTTAATAAGATATCTGGCTCTATCCATTATCCTGTAAATGACATAACTTTGTTCTTTTTTTCTCAAAGCATTTTATTAGTATACATTAGTTGTACAGGAGGAATTCATTGTGACATTTCTGAATTGTATATTGGTTAGTTTTGTCCCTACCATCGCTCTTCCTCATCCCCATTCCCACAATTTCATTCTTTATGCCTGTATAGTATTTAATTGTGTATATATACTACATTTTTTCCTCCCTCTTTCTTGCCCTCCTCCCTTCCTTCCTTCCTTCTCTCTCTCTCTCTTGCTTTCCTTTCTTCTTTTTTTGGTGTCACTGGGGTTTGAACTCAAGGATTCACACTTGCTAGGCAGGCACTCTACTACTTGAGCCATTCCATCAGCCCTTTTTTGTGTTGGGTATTTTGAAGGTAGAGTCTCATGAACTACTTGCCTTGACTGGCTTTGAACTGATCCTCCTGATCTCTGCCTCTTGAGTAGCTTGGATTATAGGCATGAATCACTGTTGCCTGGTTCATATCACATTTTCTTTATCCATTCATGGGTTGATATTTATCTAGACTAATTCAATAGCTTGACTATTATGAATAATGCCACAAAATACATGGTGTGCTGGTATTTCCATTGTTTGCTGAATTACATTCCATCAGATATATGCAAGGGAGTAGTATAGCAGGATCATATGGTAGTGTTTGTTTGGGGTTATGAAACTTCATAGTGCACTAATTTACCTTCTTATCAATAGTGTATAAGGGTTCCTTTCCCCCTGAATCCTCACCAGACAGCATTTGTTGTTTGTTTTCTTGATGATAGCCATTCCGATTTGGGGCGATTTGTCCATGTATTTTTTTTTGTTTTATTATTCATATGTGCATACAAGGCTTGGTTCATTTCTCCCTCCTGCCCCCACCCCCTCCCTTACCACCCACTCTGCCCCCTTCCTCTCCCCCACCCCAATACCCAGCAGAAACTATTTTGCCCTTATTTCTAATTTTGTTGTAGAGAGAATATAAGCAATAATAGGAAGGAACAAGGGTTTTTGCTGGTTGAGATAAGGATAGCTATACAGGGTATTGACTCACATTGATTTCCTGTGCATGGGTGTTACCTTCTAGGTTAATTCTTTTTGATCTAACCTTTTCTCTAGTACCTGTTCCCCTTTTCCTATTGGCCTCAGTTGCATTTAAGGTATCTGCTTTAGTTTCTCTGCGTTAAGGGCAACAAATGCTAGCTAATTTTTTAGGTTTCTTACCTATCCTCATCCCTCCCTTGTGTATTAATTGGTGTATTTGTTCTTTGCTTAATTGGTTATACTCTATATGTCCTGGGCATTAGTCCCTTGGCTGGTGAATAGTTGGCAAAGATTTTCTTCCATTCTGTAGGCCATCTTTACATTCTGGGAATTATTTCCCTTGCTGTGCAATTTCATTTATCAATTCTTGCTCTTATTTCCTGAGCAATGGGTGTCCTTTGCAGAGAGTCTTTGCTATGCCTACATATTCAAGTGTTTTCCCTATAGTAGCTTCAAATCTTATGTCAAGACTTTTGATCCATTTTGAATTGATTTTTGTACAGTGTGAGAGATAAGGGTGAAGTTTTAGTCATCTAACTGTGAATATCCAGTTTTCCCAAGAAGACTTGTTGAGGAGACTTTTGTCTCAAAGTAAGTTTTTGGTATCTTTGTTGAAAATCAGGTTGCCGTTGTTGTGTCAGTTTATTTCTGTCTCATGAAATCCAGAATATGTGTTTGAGCAGTGCCTTGCTATTTCTGTTACTACCACCCTTATACAATTTGAAGTCTGGTATTGTGATACCTCTGTATTTTATAGTTTTCATTGTAGAGTCTTTATTATCCTTGGTTAAGTTTAATGTTAGATATTTTATTATATTTTGAGGTTATTCTGAATGGAATTATTTTCTTGACAGCCTGTTTATTATTGATATATATATATTTATTGATTTTTGTGTGTTGATTTTCAGTAAAGTCTGCTACTTTACTGAAAGTGTTTATCAGATCTAAGAGTTTTTGGTGAGTTCTTTAGGGTTTTTTGAGTATATGATCGTACCATCTGCTAATAGGGATAACTGACTTCTTTCTTTACTATTTGTATCCCTTTTATTTCTCTCTTGCATCATTGCTCTAAGATTTAGAGCACTATGTTGAATAAGAGTAGAGAGAGTGGAAACCATTGTCTCATTCCTTATTTTCGAGCAGATGCTTTGAGGTTTGCCCCATTCAGTATAATGTTGGCCATGTGCTTGGTATATATAGATGAGGTATAATTCTTCTGTTAGTTTCTTTAGAGCTTTTATCTTGAAGAGCTTTTGAATTTTGTCAAAGGCTGTCTTTATGTCTTACAATATGATATATTCTGTAGAATGTTCTGTGTGATGCTCAATAGAATATGTATTCTTTGGCTATTAGGTGGACTATTCTGTACATGTCTGTTAAGTCCATTTAATTATACTGTCATTTAGATCTGAAGATTTTATGTTTATTTATTTTTTTAAGCGGGTACTGTTGTTTGAACTTAGGGTCTCATGCTTGCTGGGCAGGCACTCTGACACTTGAGCCACACCCCCAGTCCTTTTTTTTAGTTACTTCTCAGGTAGTGTCTCATGTTTTTGTCTGGGCTGTGATCCACATACCTATAACCTCCCATGTAGGTGAGGGCCACCACAGAAGGCTTATTGATTGAGATGGGGAATCTTACTAACATTTTTTTAATGCCTGGGCTATCCTCAAATTGCAATGCTCCTGATCTCTGCTTCCTAAGTAGTTGGGATTATAGGCGTGAACCACTGTACTCAGCCCAAGCGAAACAACCTAAAGGAAGAAAGATTTATTTATTTGTTTATCTTTATTGTTATTTATTAGATATATTGGTTGCACAGGGGGACTCATTGTGACATTACATATGTGCTTACAATGTATCTTAATTAGATTCACCCTCCCATCATTCTCCCACATCCCCTTGAACAATTTCAACAGGTTTCACTGTCATATTTTCATAGATATTGATAAAATATATCCACCATATTTTCCTTCCTTCCCCACACTGGTACTTACCCCTCAGCAAGGACCTGTTTTACCTTAGCATTTCACACATACATATATCATATTTTAATCAGATTAACCCTCTATTACTTACTCTTCCTCTATTGCCTTGCTCTCCCAGTCCAACAGCTTACAGTGCATTGAGTTATATTATCTTCATGCACAGATGCAGTGTATGTCAATACTATTCACTCTCTATCATTCTCTTTTCCTCTTCAGCATTCCTGTTGTCCCCTCAGACAGTCCTACTACTACAATTGTGCTCTCTCTTTTGTTCTCAACTGCTCTGTCTATATACACACACACATACATACATATATATGTGTATGTATATAAGATTATGTATACGTATACATTTAGATGAATTATTATCCATCTATTATCTATATATAATTAGATAAATTATTATACATTAGATAAATTTGGTCTAATTTCCACATATGAGGAAAAACATGTGACCTTTGTCCTTCTGAGCATGGCTCACTTTGCTTAACGTGATGATCTTCAGTTCCATTCATTTATCTGTAAACAATGTTATTTCATTCTTCGTTGTGGCTGAATAATACTCCATTGTGCATATACACCACATTTCCTTTATCCATTCATCAGTTGTAGGGCATCATGGCTCATTCCAAAGTTTGGCTGTTGTGAACAGTGCTGCAATAAACATGGCTGTGCAGGTGCCTCTGTAATAACTTGAGTTGCATTCCTTCGGGTAGATGCCCGGGAGTGGTATCACTGGCTCATATGGCAGGTCTATTTTTATTCTTTTGAAGAACATCCCTACTGCTTTCTATAGCAGTTCAACTAATTTATCTTCCTTCAATAGTGGATATATGTTCTCTTCCCTGAATCCCCCACATCTTCACTAGCATTTATTGTTGTTTGTATTATTGATGATAGCCATCCTGACTGGAGTGAGGTGAAATCTTCGTGTTTTGATTTGCATTTCCTTTCTGGCCAAGGATATTGAGCATTTATTCATGTATTTATTGGCACATTTTTTTGAGAATTGTCTGTTAAGTTAATTTACCCATCTATTCACAGGTTGTCGATTCATTGCAGTGTTAGTTTTTTGCACTCCCCCTATATTTTGGTTATTAATTCCCTGTCAGACACGTAACTGGCAAAGATTTTCTTCCATTTCATGGGCTATCTCTTCAATCTAGTGACTGTTTGCTTTGCTGTGCAGAAGATTTTTAGTTTCATGCAGTCCCATTTGTCAATCCTTTCTCTTAATTGCTAAGCGATTGGAGGTCTATTCTGGAAGTTTTTATTTATGCCTATAGTTTCCAGTGTATTCCCTATTCTTTCATGTAGTAGTTTCATGTTTTACATTAAAATCCTGATCCACTATGAAGTGGATATTTGTACAAGATGAGAGGCTTGTATTTAGTTTCAATCTTCTACAGGTGGATCTCCAGTTCTTCTAGTACTATTTATTGAAGACATGATCATTTCTTCAATGCATGTTTTGGGATCTTTTGTCAAAAATCAAGTGGCTGTAGCTTCTGGGTTTGTTTCTGGATCTTTTATTATATTCCATTGGCCTTCATGTCTGCTTTTGTGCCAGTATCATGTTGTTTTTATTGCTATGGCTTCATAGTATAGTTTGAAGTCAGGAATTGTGAAACCTCCAGCATTCTACTTCTGCTCAAGATTGCTTTGTCTATAAGAGGTCTTTTGTATTGCTACATGAACTTTAGGATTGGTTTTTCTGTTATTGGAATTTTGACAGGGATTTCATTGAATACATAGATTGTTTTTGTTCATATGACCATTTTCACTATTTTGATTCTGCCAATCCATGATCATGGGAGATCTTTCCATCTTCTGATGACTTCTTCCTTTCCTCATCAATTTACAATTTTCATTGTACAGGCCTTTCAGTGACTTTGTGAAGTTTATTGAGCTGGCAGAATGACTTAAGTGGCAGAATGCCTACCTAGCAAATGTGATGCCCTGACTTCAAACCCCAGTACTGCCAAAAAATTATTTCTATGTGTTTTCTGAGTCTATTATGAATGGGATTTTTTTCCTGATTTTTTTCTCAGTTTGTTTATTGTTGTTGTATAGAAAAGCTACTGTTTTTTTTGTATATAGATTTTGCTCCCTGCTAATTGCTGAAAGTGTTTATGTTGAGTTTTTTTGGTGGAGTTTTTATGGTCTTTTAGGTATAAGATCATATCATCTGCAAATAAGGATAATGGTACTTCTTTCTGCCTGTTCGAATCACTTTTATCTTTTCCAACTCTCCTATTGCTCTGGCTAGGAATTCCAAAACTATATTGAATAAGTGAGGAGCGTCTCATTCCCGACTTTAGAGTAAATCATTTCAGTTTTTCCCCATTTAGTATGATGGTGGCAGTAGGTTTGTCATGGATAGCCTTTATTATGTTGAAGTATGTTCCTTCTATTCCTAGTTTCTTTAGAGCTTTTTTCATGAGAGGATGTTGAATTTTGTCAAAGGATTTTTATGTATCTATTGAGATAATCATGCGATTTTTGTGTTTGAATCTGTTTGTTTTGCAAATGTTGAACAACCCTTGAATTTCTGGAATGAAACTTACTTGTTCATGGTGTATGACCTTTCTGATGTGTTGCTGAGTTCAGTCTGCAAGTATTTTGTTGAGTTTTTTGTGTCTATTTTCATTAAAGGAATTGGCTTATAATTCTTTTGTTTGTTGTGTCCTTGTCTGATTTCGGGATAAGTATAAGACTGGCTTCATGGAATGAGTTTGGCAGAGCTTCTTTGCTTTTTATTTCATCAAAAGTTTGAGGACTATTGGTATTAGTTTTTTTTTAAAGGCCTGGTACAATTCAGAAATGAATCCATCAAATCCTGGGCTTTTCTTTGTTGGGAGACTCTATTACTGCTTCAATTTTATTGCTTGTTATAAATCTATTTAGGTGACTTATCACTTCTTGGTTTAGGTTGATTGTTCAAATGCATCTGGAAATTTATCCATTTCTTCTAGATTTTCCAGTTGATTTGATTATAGGTTTTTCAAAGTATTCCCTAATGATTCTAGAGATTTCACTGGTATTTGTTGTGATACTCCCCTTTTCATCTATAATTTTATTTAAAAAAATCTGGGTCTTTTCCATCCTCTTTTTAGTCCAATTGGCCAAGGGTTCATCCATCTTATTAATCATTTTGAAGAACCAACTTTTTGTTTCATTGATACTTTATATAGTTTTTTGGTTTTAATTTCATTGATTTTGACCCTGAAACTTATTATTTATTTATGTTTACTTGTTATGGGCTTAACTTGTTCTTGTCTTTCTAAAAGCTTGAGATGCATCATTTGATTATTTATCTGTGATCTTTCTTTTTAGTATAGGCACTCAAAACTGTAAACTCTTTTCTCAGCACTGCCTTTGCTATTTTCCAAAGGTTTTGGCAGGTTGCATTTTCATTTTCATTAGATTCTAGGAACTTTTTGATTCCCCACCTTGTTTCTTTGATAACCCACTGGCCATTCAACAGTGAGTTGTTAAGTCTTCATGTGTTTGAATATTTTCTGTAATTTCTTTTGCTATTCTAGTTAAATTCCATTATGGTCTGATAGAATACAGAGAGTTATTTTAATTTTCTTATATTTATTAAGACTTGCTTTGTGTCCTAAATTATGATCTATTTTGGAGAATAGTCCATGGGCTGCTGAAAATGTGTATTGTGCTGTAGTGGGATGAAATACTCTGTAGATGTATGTTAAGTTCATTTGATCTATTAGTGTCAATTGTTTATGAGGTTTCTTTGTTGATATGCTTGTCCTGGTGACCTCTCTATTAGTTAGAGTGGAGTATTGAAGACTCCCATTATTATTGTGCTGGAGTCTTTCTGTGCTTTTAAATTTGACAATTTTTTTTAATGTGCACTGACATTTGAGACATACATGTTAAGAATTGTTATTCCGTCTTGATGGATTGTTCCCTTTATTAATTTGTAATGACCTTCATTGTCTCTTCTGACTAATCTTGGTCTGAAATCTGCTCTATTAAATATGAGTTTAGCTTCTCCTTCCTTCTTGTGGAGTCTATTTCCTTGATAGATTCTTTTATACCCTCTCATGCTAAGCCAATGTTTGTTTTTGTTGGTGAGATGTGTTTCTTGTAATCAACAAATAGTTGGGTATTTTTTTTTAAAACCAATTCTCAGTTCTTTGTCTTTTGATCGAGGAATTAGGGCCATTCACAGTCAGTGTTGATATTGAAAAGCATGAAATATTTCCAGTCATTTTGTTATTTTTCTGATGTTTTCTTCTGCCCTATTCTTTGTTTGCTTATCTACTTGGTTAGTGGGATTTATTCTTTCTTGCATTTTCCTTGTTTTGTCTTATCTTCTTTTGTTTGTAGGATTCCTATAAATATTTTCTGTAGTGCTGGTTTGGTGGTCATGAATTCTTTTAGTTTTTGCTTATTGTGGAAATTTCTTATTTCTCCTTCAATTATGAGGATAGTTTTGTGGGGTAGACTAGTGTGGGTTGACAGTTGTTTTCTTTCAGGGGTTGAAATACATCATTCTGTGCCTCCTTGAATTTAGAGTTTATGTTGAGAAATCTGCTACTATTTTTATGGATTTGCCTTTATATATGACCTTTCTCTTCTCTTTTGCAGCTTTCAAGTTTCTTTCTTTGTTCTGTTGAATTATAACATGCTTGGGGCTATTTTTCTTTTCTAATCCTGCCTGTTTGGCATCTGAAAGCCTCCTGTAGCTGGATGTCCCTCACTTTCTCAAGACTGGGTAGATTTTATGCTTTTAAGTTATTGAGTAAGTTATGTATAACTTTAGTTTGTGTCTCTTCCCCTTCTTTTATTCCCATGATCTGTAGACTTGGTCTTTTGATGGTGTCCCAGTTTTTGTTCTCGTGATGTTGGGTGCCACCCCCTACTCCACAAAGGTAGAGGAAGCTTAGTTGCTGAAACTATCACAGTTGATAAATCCCAGCCTTGAGATTATGGCAGTCCCTAAAGAATGTCAATCACTGCTGCTGCTCCAGTTTCTTTAGAAGTATATTAGAGCAAAGATGAAGCTTTATGATCTAGAAAGACCCAAGGTAATAAGGGTGTAAGGGGGAGGAAATATGGGGGATAGTTCTAATGGATAATATAAGGTATATGGTTTTATAAGGCAGAAAAGGGGTATGGATAAGCTTAATAGAAGGGATTAATGAGAAGATGAAGTAAGGTAGGTAAAAGAGACATAGTTAATATTGCATTGAGGAGAGAGAAAAGAGATGGAGAGAATTAAGTAGGCAAACAAAACTAAACAAGAGCAAAAAAAGAAATAAAAGAAAAGAGGATCTGGCAAAGCTGTAAATATAGGTAACTAAGAAGGATTATGGGTAAGTAAGCAGAGATAGAACAAAATATGAACTAAAAAGCAATTATAGTTGTAGATGGGGTGGGATGGGGAGGAGTATAAATGGGGATGGAAGGAATAGTAGGTTTTGTGGCTCTCTTACAATGTCTGCAGAAAAAAGGAGTGGGGAGAGAAGCAGAAATATAGAGCAAATAGGAGAAAGAGAGTGCCTTCTTCCTCTCAAAAGATTTATTTTGACTCATAGTTTCAGAGATTTCACTCCCTGGTCACTTGGCTCCATTGTTTTTGTAGGTGTGTCTCAAGTAGTAGAGCACCTGCTTTGAAAGCATAAAGCCCTGAGCCCTGCCCCCTGCCTAAAAAATCATGGAAGAAGTATGTGACAATACAAAGTAGTTCACCTCATTGTGGACAGGAAGCAGAGAAAAAGAGGAAGAGACTGGGACAAATTATACCATTCAGCAGCATACCAAAGAGAATTTTTCCTCCAATTAGGCCTGACCTGATTGTTTTCCCTACTCCTCAATAATGACATCCACTTATGAATCTACCAAATGGATTAATGCATTGATTAGGTCAGAGCCCTCATGATCCAAATAATTCCCAGAAGCCTCACTTCTCAACATTACACTGGGAGCCAAGATTCTAACACATGAGCCTTTTTGGTGACACTTTATCCAAACTGTAACAGTCTACCCTTGGTTCCCTAAGACTCATGTCTATTTGATAATGCAAAATGCAGTTAGTTCATTTCTGATGGTTTCCAAAATCCTAACAGTTCCAGCACTGCTCAAAAATCCACATTCAAAGTATTCTGTAATACTTAAGGAAAACTCTTAGCTGTGAGCCCCTCTAAAAATAAAAAAATTATGTACTTACAGCATGAAATGGCACTTGGTAAACATTCCAATTCCAAAAGGGAGGAATGGGTGCATATAAAAGAGACATAGGACTAAAGAAAATGAAACCCAGCAGGAAAAGCATTTAATCTTATAGTTTCACGTGTAACATCTGTGGCATGTGGTTTGTGGCATATGGTGTCAGGATGTGGGCCCTACAGGGTTTGGGCAATTTCACCTCTATGGCCTTTCTCCTGCATTGACTCTGCCTGCTTCCCATGGCTTTCTTTGGCAAATGTCCCACATTCCTGACATCTCTAGCTTCCTGTGTTCTCCACTGCAGCTTCTGCTTCACTCTCACAGTTTAACAAATCACCCCGTCAGTGGCTTCCCATAGGGATTCTGATGCTGCCACACATTGCCTGGCATCTCAGGTTTTCTTTGCAATCTAAGTGGAAGATTCCATGACCTTGCAATTCTTGTATTCTGCATGCCTATAAATCCAGCAACATGTGGATCATGCCAAGGTCTGCTGAAGTGGGAGCAGCAGACCCCTTGGACCATGGTTGCAGTGACTTCTGAGGGCTTGACTGTCTGAATGAGGGGACATTCCCTACTTCCTTAGGCAGGTCTGTGTAAGCCCTAGAACTCTCTTCTTAATGCAAAATCTTTCAAATGAGTTTACATCATTACAGTCTTCAGCCAGTCATGTGTATGGGGCTGGCCAATTCCTGTAGTTTCCCTCAAGGCATCTTTCCTATTGTCCTGGTCCTGATGCAAATTACTTGGTTTCATTTTTTTGGTGGGGGCCAGGACTGGGGTTTGAACTCAAGTCTTCATGCTTCCAAAGCAAACACTCTACTGCTTGAGCCACACCTCCAGTCGACTTGCTCTGTTTATTTTAGAGATGAGGTCTTGCAAACTACTTGCCAGAGCTGACCTCAGACAGCAATCCTCCTGATCTTAGCCTTCCGAGTAGCTTGGATTAGAGACATGAGCCACTGGTACCTGGATACTTGTCATCCTTTTTATATGCTAATCTATTCAGCAACCACATGTTCCTTTAAAACATGTCTCCAACTTTAAACACACTTCTGGAAAAATTGAAAGTTTTTTTAATCCTTTTGCTTTACATTTTTGCTCCCATTTCTCACTGTAGACCTGGCTAAAAGCATCCAGCCATATCCATTCCATAGAGTGAATGTTGTGCTACCTTGAAATTTCCTCTGCCAGAGTAGTTAGTCCCTCACTTTTGTACCCAGCATCACACAAAGTCTCAGGACATGGACAAAATGTAGACAAATTCTTTGCCAGAATGTAACATGAATTTTCTCTAGGCTAATTTCCAGTTGAGTCCTTATTCCCTCCTCAAACCTCATGAGCACAGTCTTTACTGTAAACATTCCTATCAGCATTAGAGTCTTCTGAGTTCCCACCAGAATCACCTATTAAGCTCCCCCTACAGAATTCTAAGCTTTTTCTAACCTGCTTCTCCAAAGTTTTTTAAATTGTTCTAAATGCTTCTGGGCCATATTTTCAGGAATAGCCACAGCAACAATTTACTTTTTGCTATCAATTTTCTGTGTTGGTCACTTTTTGTCACTGTGATGAGATACCTGAGCAAAACAACTTGAAGGAGAAAGATTTCTTTTGGCTCACGTGACAACTTGGTCACTTGGCTCCATTTGTCTGGGTGTGATGAAGCATCACATCATAGTGGAAGGATGTGGAAGAGCAAAATTCCTCAGGTATGGCCAGGAAGAGCTTGAGGACAATTAGTACCCATTAACAGCATGCCCCCAGTGACCTACTTCCTCCAACTTGGCCCCACCTTATAGTTTCCACCACTTCTCAAGAATACTATTAAATTATGAATCAATCAATGGATTAATTCATTGTTTTGGTCACAGCTTTCATTAACCAGTCAATTCCCAAAAGCCCCACCTCTGAACATTGCATTGGGTTTCAAACACTAAACATATGAGACTTTTGGGGTGACATATTTTTATTCAAACTATGACAGGATACAATAAATGTATGCATTAAAAGGTTCTTTTCAGGAATGTAGAGAAAATGCACAAAATATAATAGCAATGATAAACTTTAACCTCTCTTAATCATTGTGTTGTAGAGTAAACATGTAAAACTATAGGGAAATAAAATTGAGTCAACATGGTTACTTTAATTGATATCCATTTCCTCAGCTCTAGAGCTAACAAGCAGAAAATGTAATTTCTTCATACTCATAAAATATTAGTAAATTTTCTTCATATATTTGATCACAAAGGAAAACTTGAGTAAACCCAAAATATCAAAACAATGCACAGAACATTCTCTGATAATGTATTTATAATGTAATCATAATGTATATATGAGAAGAGTAGTTAGCAAGACTCAACTCAGTGAGTGAGAGTTTTTCTTAATATCCTCCATGTAAAAAATGTAGACTCAAAAGAAAATGTATATTTTTTAAGTATGTCATCAGCAAAGGGGAAATAATAAAATAAATCAAATTAATATTGAATTCAGCTATTGGGAAAGAATAATTAAATAACCTAAGCTAAATAAAAGGAATAATTAAAAATAAAAGTACTAACTGAAAAATAGAAAAAAACAGAATAAATATATAAATTCTTGTTTTTGGCAGTATTAGGGTTTGAACTTTGGCTTTCACTCAACCACTTAAACCATTTCTCTAGCCCTTTTTTGGTGTGGTTATTTTTGGAGATAGGGTTCCATTTTTTGCCCCACCTGCCTTAGACTGTGACACTCCTGTTTCAAGCTTACCACCATTGCTGGGGATCACAGGTGTGCACTGCCATGCCCCACTTTATTCTGTTGAGATGGGGTCTTAAAAACTCTTTTGCCTAGGCTGTCCTGGAATCACAGTCCTACAAATTTCAGTGACTTAGGATGACAAGCATGTGTCAGTGCTAAAATCTTCTTTCCTAAAAGCAAATTTTGTTAAATTTTTATAAAACCCCCAATTTACCATTTTAAGGAAGAAGGGAGAAAAGGTAAATATGCAAAACTCAGGATGGAGAAAGAGAAGCAAAATATTTTAGAAAAGGTGAAAGCAATGACAAGAAAATACTTTGAAACTCTGTTAATACGTTTTAGAAACATGCTGGTGTTGACATTTATATACTATGATTCAAGTTTTTTTAATAAAAAATTTTAATTAATATATATCTGCTATACAGGGGAGCATTCATAGTGACAATTCCAATTAGTCTTATATTGTACATTAGTTACATTGCCCTCATCGTCTCTCCCCCTCAAACTCCTACTCACCCCACTTAAAGCAATTGCAAGAAGTTTCATTGCTCTATTTCATATAGGTATATGAAGTCCATCAACAGTATACCCTCACCTTAATCTCCTTTCTTCACTCTCCCCCTCCCAAATAGTACCACTCACTACACCTATTTTACAGTCCTGTCTTTTGTTATTAATATTAATACATTGAGGGTGTCTCAATGTATTCCTGCTGTGGGTATTCTTTACTTTGATCTGGTCATGCTAGCTTTTCTGTATATGTTTATCTTTTGGATCTACCTTCCATATATGAGAGAAAATATGTGGGCTTTTTCTTTGTGAGCCTGGCTTACTTCACTTAACACAATGTCTTCCAATTGCATCCATTTACCTTCAAACCACATGTCATTATTCCTTATGGCTGAGTAAAACTCCATTGTGTATATATATCACATTTTCTTGATCCATTCATCAGTTGTAAGGCACCTGGTTTGTTTTGAAAACTTGGCTGTTGTGAATAGTGCTGTGATAAACATTAGTGCACAGGTGTCTCTACTGTATCCTGACTTACATTCCTTTGGGTAGATGCCTAGAAGTGCTATCACTGGATCATATGACAGTTCTATCTTTAATTTTTGAGGAATTTCCAAACTGCTTTCTATAGTGGTTGTACTAATTTGCATTCCCATCAACTGTGTGTAAGGGTTCCTGTTTTGCCACATCCTTCAACATTTGTTGTTGTTATTACCCTTGATTATGGCCATTCTAACTGGGGTGAGATGAAATCTAAGTACTGTTTTGATTTGCAACTCTTTTATAACCAGGGAAGATGAACACTTCTTCATGTATTTACTGGCCATTTATACCTCTTCCTTTGAGAATTCCCTGTTAATTCATGTGTCCATTTCTTAATTGGGATGTTAATTCTTTGAGGATTGAGTTCCCTGTAGATTTTGAATATTAGTACCTTATTGGATGAGTAGCTGGCAAAGATTTTTCTCCCATTCTGTAGGCTGTCTCTTGAATCTAGTGACTACTTCTTTTGCTGTGCAGAAGCTCTTTAGTTTGATGCAGTCCCACTTGTTCATTCTATCTCTTAGACGCTGAACCTTTTGAGTTCTACTTAGGAACTCATTCCTTATACCTATATGTTCCAGTGTATTTCCTACTACTTCCTGAAGTTATTTCAAAGTTTCAGGCCTTATGTAAAGATCTTTGATCTACTTTGATTTAATATTGGTACAGAGTGAAAGACAGGGATTTAGTTTCAGTCTTCTCCATGTGGATATCCAGTCTTCCTAGCAACATTTGTTGAAGAGGCTCTCTTTTCTCCATCATGTGCTTTGGGTACCTTTGTCAAAGATCAGTTGGCTATAGATGCATGGGATTAGGTCTAGATCTTCTATTCTGATCCATTGGTCTTCTTGTCTGTTTTGTGCCAATACTATGCTGTTTTTATTGTTATGGCTCTGTAGTATAGTTTGAAGTCAGGTATTATGATGCCTCCCGCATTGTACATTTTACTCTGAATTGCTTTGGCTATTAAAGTTGTTTTGGGCTTCCATATCATGTTGATTGTTTCCATATCATATCAGAATTGATTTTTCCATTTCTGTGCAGAATGTCATTGGAATTTAGATAGGGATTGCTTTTGGTAGTATGGGCATTTTCATAATACTGAAGCCAATCTGTGAGCATGGGAGATCTTTCCATCTTCTGATGTCTTCTTCAATTTCTCTTTTTAGTGGTTTATCATTTTCATTAAAAATGTCTGGTTTCCTTTGTTAAATTTATTCCAAGGTACTTTATTGTTTTTAATCTATTGTACATGGGATTGTTTCCCTGATTTCTTTCTCAGTCTGTGTGTTTTTGGTATATAGGAAGGCTACTGATTTCTGTATGGTAATTTTGTATCCTGCTACTTTCCTGAAAGAGTTTATAATTTCTAATAGTTTTTTAATAGAGTTTTTAAGGTCTCTTAGGTATAGGATCTTGTCATCTGCAAATAGGGATAGTTTGATTTCTTCCTTCTCTATTTGAATTCCTTTTATTTATTGCTCTTGTGGTCTGGCTAGGAATTCCAAAATTATATTGAATAGGAGTGGGGAAAGTGGGCATCCCTATCTCATTCCTGACTATAGTGGGAATGGTTTCAGTTGTTCTCTATGTAGTATAATGTTTGCTGTAGGTTTGTCATATATAGCCTTTATTATGTTAAGGAACATTCCTTCTATTCCTAGTTTCTTCAGAGCTTTTATCATGAAATGGTGTTGAATTTTGTCAAAGACTTTTTCTGCATATTTTGAGAGGTTCATGTGGTTTTTGTACTTGCTTCTGTTTATATGCTGTATTACATTTATAGATTTACATATGTTAAACCATCCTTGAATCCTTGGAATGAAATTGGCTTGGTCATGTTATATGGTCTTTTGGATATGTTGTTGAGTTCTGTTTGCCAGTATTTGTGAATCTTTGTGTCTATATTCATTAAAGATATTGGTCTATAATTCTCCTTTTTGGTTGCATAATTTTTGGGTTTTGGAATGGGTTTTAGAATGGGTTTGGTAGTGTTTCTTGACTTTCTATTTTCTGGGAAAACTTTGAGTAGTATTGCTATTAGTTCTTCTTTAAAGGATTCCTAAAATTCATTTGTGAATCCATCAGATTCTGGGCTCTTTGTAGAGAGCCTCTTTATTACTGCTTCAATTTCATTGCTTGTAATAGGTCTATTTAGGTAGTTAATAGCCTCTTGGTTCAATTTTGGCTGGTTATATGGATGTAGAAATTTGCCAATTTCATCTAGATTTTCCAGTTTACTTGAATATACGTTTTCTAATGATCCTTTGGATTTTGTTAGTATTTGTGGTTATATCCCCCTTTTTATCTCGGATTTTACTAACTTGTGTCTTTTCCCTCCTCCATTTTGTCATGTTGGCTAAGGGTTAGTCAATCTTGTTAATCTTTTCAAAGAATCTACTTTTTGTTTAATTGATTTTTTGTATAGATTTTTTGGTCTCAATCTCATGGATCTCAGTCCAAATTTTTATTATTTCTCTCCATGTGCTGGTTTGGGGTTTGATTTGTTCTTATTTTTCTAGGAGCCTAAGATGTATTATTAGGTTGTTTATATGAGAAGACTCTGGTTTTTAATGTAGGCATGTTTAGCTATAAACTTCTCCTTAGCATGGCCTTTGCTGTGCCTCACAGATTCTAGTAGGTTGTATTTTCATTTTCTTTTCTTTTTAAAATTAATTTATTCATATGTGCATACATTGTTTGGGCCAATTTTCCCCTTGCTCTCTGCCCCTTCCCTCTCCTCCTCCATCCCCCTCGCTTCCAGGTAGAACCGTTCTGCCCTTTTCTCTAATTTTGTTGAAGAGTAGACATAAGCAATTATAAGACAAAGCATTTTTGTTATTTGAGATAAGTATAGCTAGACAGAGAGATTCCTAGCATTTCATCCATGCACAAGTGTATTACAATCAAATTGATTCATCTCTACCTGACCTCTTCACTACTTCCCAGTCACCTTCCCAAATTGACCTCTATCATTTTAAGGTTACTATGTTAGCTCCTCTGCATAGGGGACACCAAGCACTTTCAAGTTTTGGGTTTCCTACCTATCCCCGTTCCTCCTGTATGTGCTCTCCCATTAGTGTGTGACCCAAGTCTAACACCATTGCTGCATTTGCCATAGATCTAAAGTCCACATATGATGGGAAAACATACAACTTTTGGTCTTCTGAGCCTGGATAACCTTGCTCAGGATGATGTTCTCCAGTTCCATCCATTTACTTGTGAACAATAAGATTTCATTCTTCTTCATGGCTGAATGAAACTCCTTTGTGTATAAATACCACATTTTCTTAATCCATCCATTAGTGGTGGGGCATCTTGGCTGTTTCCATAACTTGGCTATTGTGAATAGTGCTGCAGTAAACATGGGTATACAGGTGCCTCTGGAGTAACCTAGGTTGCATTTCTTTGGGTATATCCCTAGGAGTGGGATTGCTGGATTATATGGCAGATCTATGTTTAGATTTTTTAAGAAGCCTCCATATTGTTTTCCAGAGTGGTTGCACTAGCTTGCATTCCCACCAACAGTGGACTAGGGTTCCTTTTTCCCCACATCCTTGCTAACACCTGTTGTTGGTGGTGTTTTTGATGATAGCTATTCTAACAAGGGTAAGGTGGAATCTTAGTGTGGTTTTGGTTTGCATTTCCTTTATGGCCAGAGATGGTGAACATTTTTTCATGTGTTTTTTTTTTGCCATTTGAATTTCTTCTTTCGAGAAAGTTCTGTTTAGTTCAGTTGCCCATTTCTTAATTGGCTCACTGGTTTTGGAAGAGTTTAGTTTTTTGAGTTCCCAGTACATTCTGGTTATCTGTCCCTTGTCTGATGTATAGCTGGCAAATATTTTCTCCCACTCTGTGGGTGGTATCTTCAGTTTACAGACCATTTCTTTTGTTGTGCAGAAGCTTTTGAATTTTATGTAGTCCTGTTTGTTCATCCTTTCTCTTAGTTGCTGAGTTGCTGGGGATCTATTGAGGAAGTCCTTGACTATACCTATTACTTCCAGAGTATTCCCTGCTCTTTCCTGTAATAATTTCAGAGTTTCAGGTCTGATATTAAGATTCTTGATCCATTTTGAGTTGATACTAGTACAGGGTGATAAACATGGATCTAGTTTCAGTTTTTTGCAGACAGATAACCACTCTTCCCAGTAACATTTGTTGAAGAGGCTGTCTTTTCTCCGTCATATATTTTTGGCACTTTTGTCAAAAATAAGGTGGGCATAGCTGTGTGGATTCATATCTGGGTCCTCTATTCTGTTCCACTGGTCTTCGTGTCTGGTTTTGTGCCAGTATAATGCTATTTTTATTGCTATTTTTCAATCTTTGTGTTGAATGTCATTGGGATTTTGATGGGAATTGAATTAAACATGTAGATTGCTTTTGCTAGTATAGCCATTTTTACTATGTTGATTCTACCAATCCATGAGCACAGGAGATTTTTCCATCTTCTGTAGTCTTCCTCGATCTCTTTCTTCAGGAGTTTCTGTAATTCTCCTTCTAGAGGTCATTCACATCCTTTATTAAGTTTACTCCTAGGTATGTAATTTTTTTTTGAGGCCATTGTAAATGAAATTGTTTCTCAATTTGTTTGTTGTTTGTGTATAGAAAAACTAATGATTTTTCTAAGTTGATTTTGTATCCTGCCACCTTGCTGTACCTGTTTATTGTGTCTAGGAGCTTTTGGGTAGAGTTTTTTGGGTCTTTAAGATATAGGATCATGTCATCTGCAAATAGGGATATTTTGACAGTTTATTTTCTTATTTGTATTCCTTCTATTTCTTCTTCTTGCCTAATTGCTGGCTAGGAATTTCAGGACTATGTTGAATAGGAATAGGGATAGTGGGCACCCTTGTCTCATTCCTGATTATGGCAGAAAAGGTTTCAGTTTTTCTCCATTAAGTATGATGTTGGCTATAGGTTTGTCATATATAGCCATTATAATGTTGAGGTAAATTCCTTCTATTCTTAATTTTCTTAGAAATTTTATCATGAAGTGGTGTTAGATCTTATCAAAGGCTTTTTCTGCATCTATTGAGGTGATCAAGTGGTTTTTGTCCTTGCTTCTTTTAATGTGCTGCATTACATTTATAGATTTGTGTATGTTGAACCACCTCTGCATCACTGGGATGAAACCAACTTGGTCATGGTAAATGATCTTTCGATATGTTGTTAGATTTGGTTTGCCATTATTTTATTGAGGATTTTTGCACCCATGTTCATTAAGGAGATTGGCCTATAGTTTTCCTTTTTGGAGGTATCTTTGTCTGGTTTTGGAATGAGTGTAATACTGGCTTCGTAGAATGAGTTAGGCAGTGTTCCTTCCCTTTTTATTTTGTGGAACAGTTTAAGGAGAGCTGGTATTAATTCTTCTTTAATGGTCTGATAGAATTCAATAGAGAATACATCAGGTCGTGGACTTTCCTTTTTTGGGAGACTCTTTATTGCTGCTTCAATTTCATTTTGTGTTATAGATCTATTCAGGTGATTGACATCTTCTTGGTTTAATTTTGGATGGTCATAGTATCTAGAAATTTGTCCATTTCTTCAAGATTTTCCAATTTATTAGAATATAGGTTCTCAAAGTAGTCTGATGATTTCCCTGGATTTCTGTGGTGTTTATTGTTATTTCCTCTTTTGCATTTCTGATTTTACTGATTTGGGTTTTTTTTCTCCTCATTTTAGTCAGGTTTTCCAGGGGTCTGTCAATCTTCTTTATTATGTATGTCTTTTTTTTTTCTATTTCATTAATTTCAGCCCTTATTTTTATTATTTCTCTCCTTCTGCTTGTTTTGGGATTTGCTTGTTCTTGTTTTTTCTAGGAGTTTGAGATGTAGCATTAGGTCATTGATTTGAGATCTTTCTTAATATATGCATTCATGGCTATAAACTTTCCTCTTAGGACTGCCTTTGCTGTGTCCCATAGGTTCTGGTAGGTCATGTTTTCATTTTCATTAACTTCCAAGAACCTTTTAATTTCCTCTTTTATTTCATGAATGACCCATTGATCACTGAGCAATGTGTTGTTCAGCTTCCAATTGTTTACATGTTTTCTACTGTTGTTTTTGTTGTTGAGTTCTAGGTTTAATGCATTGTGATCAGATAGAATGCATGCAATTATTTCTATTTTCTTATATTTGCTGAGGCTTGCTTTGTGCCCTAAGATATGATCAATTTTAGAGAAGGTTCCATGAGTTGCTGAGAAGAATGTAGATTGTGCAGAGGTTGGATGAAATATTCTGTAGACATCAGCTATGTCCATTTGATCTATGGTGTGATTTAGTTTTAGAATTTCTTTATTGATTTTTTTATTTGGATGAACTATCTATTGGTGATAGGTGGGTATTAAAGTCTCCCACTACTACTGTGCTGGAGTCTATATATGCTATTAGGTCCATCAGAGTATGTTTGATGAAACTGGGACACTGACATTGGGTGCATATAAGCTGATAATTGTTATTTCCTTTTGGTGTATTTCACCTTTTATTAGTATGGAGTGTCCTTCTTTATCTTGTTTGATCAATGTAAGTTTGAAGTCTACTTTGTCTGAGATAAGTATTGCTACTCCTGCCTGTTTTTGGGGGCCCTTGACTTGCTAAATCTTCCAGTCTTTCACCCTAAGCCAGTGCTTGTTTCTGTCAATTAGATGGGTCTCCTGTAAACAACAGATTGTTGAATCTTCCTTTTTAATCCAGTTTGCCAAATGGTGTCTTTTGATGGGGGAGTAAAGTCCGTTAACATTCAGTGTTTGTATTGATAGGTGTGTGGAAGATTCCTGTCATTTAGTTGTTTTTATCATTTAAGGGTTTGATTGTGTACAGCTGAATCAATGTTACTCTCTTCTTTCTTGTCTTTTCTTCTCTTGTGGTTTGGTACTACCTGTCCTCTCATGGTTTTGTTTGCTTTCATTTTCTGTGTGCAGAATTCCTTTTCCTTCTTTTTTTTTTGGTGGCACTGGGGTTTGAACTCAGGGCCTCACACTTGCTAGGCAGGTGCTCTACCACTTGAGCCACTCCCCCAGATCTGTGTGCAGAATTCCTTGAAGAATCTTTTATACTGGTGGTTTGGTGGTCATATATTTTTTAGTTTCTGCTTATTGTGGAAGACTTTTTGCTTCATCTATTTTGAATGATAGTTTTGCTGAATAGAGTATCCTAGGGTTGACGTTTTCATTCAGTGCCTGGAATACCTCACTCTATGCCCTTCTTTTTTTTAAGGTTTCTATTGAGAAATCTGCTATTATTTTGATGGGTTTACTTTCTATGTCATTTGTTTTTTTCTCTGTTATAGCCTTCAATATTCTCTATGTCTCTTTTCTCTGTGCTTGTTGTTTTAATGATAGTATGTCATGGGCTAGTTCTATTTTGGTCAAGTCTGTTTGGTGTCCTGGAGGCTTCCTTTACTTGAATAGGCATAGATTTCTCTTGATTTGGGAAATTTTCTGTTATTATTTTGTTGAATATATTGCAAATCCCTTTTGCTTGCACCTCTTCTCCTTCTTCAATGCCCATAATTCTCAGGTTTGGTCTTTTGATGAAGTCAGTGAGTTCTTGCATATACCTTTCACAGGTCTTGAGGGTCTTGAGTTGTTTGACTAATAGCTCTTCAGTTTTTCCTTTAATTTCCATTTTATCTTCAAGTTCTGAGATTCTGTCTTCCACTTGTTCTAATCTGTTGGAGTGGCTTTCCGTTTTGTTTTGCATTTCTGTTTCATTCTTTTTTCTGATGTTTTCCATATCATGGGTCATTTCCTCTTTAACATTGTCAAATTTTGTCTAATTCATTTATGTCTCTATTTATAGTGTTCTCTGTTTCACTTTGGTGTTTATTTCAGGCTCCTATGAGTTCATTTATTTTTTTCTGTGTCTTCTCATATTCTTTATTTTGGTGTCTTAGAATTTCTTGAGTGCCTCTTGAGTTTTGGTTCTCCATGTCTAGTAACATCTCCATGAAATTCTCAGTGATTACTTGCAGGATTTCTTCTTTGAGGATTTTGTGGCAACACTGGGTTCCTTGGCATTGTTTATGTTTGTTTTGTTGGAGTCTGCAACTGGGTATCTGTTTTTTTCATTTCCCTCTGAATCCTGTATTAAATTATTTTTTGGGGGTAAAATGGTTTCCATCTCTTTTTTGTCTTCCCATTGCTCCACTTGGTACTGTGCAACTATGTTCTTGAATATGCTATTGGCATTTTCAGTCACCTGCTTTCTTTCCCTTGGTTCAATTTTGTTTTGTGGATGTATTGGGTTTTTAGCTTAGTGTATGTATGCTATTTCTGTCCTTGGTCTGGATGTAATTTAACTAGTATTAACTAACTCACAATAGTAAAACTAACAAAACAAAACAAACAAGCAAAAAACTCCAAAGAAATCAACAAATAAACAAACACCACACACAAAAATTCCAGGTTCAGGAATAATAAAATTTCAGTCTTAGTAGTTCTGGTGTTATTCCTTCAGCATCCAGTTCTGGTGTTGGTGTTTAAGCATAGGCTCTGTATTAGTCTCACCAGGTGGTTGGGGAGTCTTGCTAGTTTTTCTTCTGTCTTTCAGCAGCAGCTGCTTAGTCAGCTCCTTCCTCAGGGAGGTGTGGCTTGTCCTCAGGTTCTGGAGATCAGCCCTGTACCCCACCAGCTGTCCTGCTTTGGAGTTGGGTTTTTGCTGTGTTGGTTTACTGGGGGCTTGTTTCTTTTCTCTGGGACAAGGTTAGTAATCCATCAGCTGGTCCCTTGCTGTCAGTGTGTTGTGATGGTTTGCTGATTGTTTTTCAATTTTGCAGTGTCATTTGACTTTGGATGTTGCTCACTGGCTCAGGAGATGAGCTTGGTGGACTGCTACCTGCTCTATTTCAGGCAGCAGCTTATCGCCCAAGCACTGTCAGCCCTTCTGCCTTTCCAGCCTCTGTTTACTGAAAGTTCATGCAGAGATCAACTCCTTGCCCTTCCCCGCTTCTCTGGTGTGGTTACATCATGCTGCCACCTCTGTTGTGTGTTAGTTTCAGTTCCTTGTTTTCAGGGTTTTTTTTGCAGGATGAGGGGGTCAAGTCTGCCCAGGGGAATATGCTGGTATATCCCAGGGGTGGCTGGGGAAATACTGTGTGATGCTTGGTGCTCACCTGTTGGTCTGCAGAATGTCTCCCAAGCAGGTTTGGAGCCAGCATCTGGCGGTGTGGGAGCTCTCCTGTTTTCTCAGTGTAATGTGGCATGGAGAAGCTTTGTACAGAGTGGGGGTTAGAAGTTTTGGTTCTTTTTGGTGCTTTATTTCTGCCAAGTGTGACTCCAGCATCTCAGCAAGATTTTTCATTTACGGAGTTCATATTGTCTACTTCTGGATCCTAGTCACCATCTTGGATCCCTCTATATTTTCATTTTCATTAGATTCTAGGAACTTTTTGGTTTCTTCCATTATTTCTTCATTCAACCATTGGTCTTTCAGCAGTATGTTGTTCAGTCTCCATGTGTTTGAATATTTTCCATGGATTCTTTTGTTATTGAGGTCCAGTTTTATTCCATTGTTTTCTGATATGATACAGGGATTTATTTCAGTTTTCTTGAATTTCTTGAGACTTGTTTTGTGTCCTAAAATATGATCTATTTTAGAGAAAGTTCCATGAGCTACAGAAAAGAATGTGTATTGCCTAGTTGTTGGGTGAAATACTCTATAGATGTCTATTATGTCCATTTATTCTAACATGTGTTGTGAAGTTTCTTTGTTGATGTTTTGCCTGGATGACCTGTCTACTGGTGACAGTGGAGTATTCAGGTCTCCCACTATCACTGTGTTAGGGTCTAGCTGTGCTCTTAGGTCCATTAGAGTTTTATTTTTAGATGTAGATGTGTGCCCTTGTGTGCTGCATGTATGTTAAGAATTGATATTTCCTCTTTATGAATTGCTCCTTTAATTAGTATGAAGAGACCTTCATTTTTCTCTTTTGACTGATTTTAGTCTGAAGTCTACTTTGTCAGATATCAGTATAGCTACTCCTGGCTGTTTATGGGATTCATTTGCTTGGAAAACCTTTTTCCACCCTTTGACTCTAAGCCAGTGTTTATTTTGTTTGGTGAGATGAGTGTCTTATAAGCAACATGTGGTTGTTTTTTTTTTTTTCTGTTCTATGTTTTTTGATTGGGACATTGAGGTATTTACATTCATTGTTAATATTAAGAGGTGTGAGTTGTTTCCAGTCATTTTAATTCCCTTGTTGTTTACTTTTACCTATTCCTTGTTTACTGGTCTGCTTGGGCCAAAGGGTTTATTTTTTTCTTGAATCTTCCTGTCTCCCTCTAGTTTCATCTTCTGTGTATAAAAGTCCTTTAAGTATTTTCTGCAGTGCTGGCTTGGTAGGTGTGAATTCCTTTAGTTTTTCCTTGCTGTGGAAGGTTTTAATTTCTCCTTTAATTGGATAATTTAATGATAGTTTTGCTGGATAAACTATCCTAGCTTGGAAGCTACTTTCTTTCCATAACCTTCTTCCATTTAGAGTTTGTGTTGAGAGACCTGCTGTTATTCTAATGGGTTTGCCTTTATATGTGACGTGCTTTTCTGTTTTGTGGCTTTCAGTATTCTTTCATTGTTCTCTGTGTTGAATGTTTTATGATATGTCTTGGGGTGTTCCATTTTTGGTCATGAAGGTTTGATGCTTTATAAGCTTCCTGCACCTGGATGACTCTCTTTCTTCAGTTTAGGAAAGTTTTCAGCTATTATTCTATTGAATAGTTCCTCTATGGCTTTATTTATACCTCTTCTCCTTCTTCTATACCCATAATTTGTAGATTTGATCTTTTCATAGTGTCCCAAATGTCTTGCATGTTCCATTCATATTTTCTTAGCATTTTTTCATAATCTTTTATTGTTTGATCTAATTCCTCTACTTTGTCTCTATTTTTGACACTATTTTCAACTTCCTCTACTCTGTTCTCCAAGCTGTCAATTGAGATTTTTATTGGGACATTGAGCTGTTTATTTCATTTTGATTATTTTTCAGGGTTTTCATGTCTTTATTAATTTCCTCTTTCATATCCCATATAGACTTCTTAAATTCATTCATCTGTTGAATTTAAATGAGCTCTCTTTCAGCTCATTTAATTGTTTATTCATATCCTCTTTGAGATCAGACACTTGCTTTTATCTCTTCTTTGAGCTCATTAATCATTTTTACTACTATTTTTTTGGAATTCAATATTTGATATTTCTACTTCTACACAGTTGTTTAAATACTTAGTGGTGGAGGTGGCTTTTGAGGGAAAGTGGTTGTCTTTCTGTTTCATTCTGCATTGAGATTATGCATCTGGACTTGTTCAGGGTTTCGATCTTTTGTGCCTCATAGTTGGTGTTTTGAGCTTTTTCTCCTGGGGTTCCAGCATTTTTCCTAAGAGAGAGTTATGCTTGAAACCTTACACCACATGCAAGGGCAAGGTTCTTGCTGTGGTGCTTTCCTTCCCTCAGTGAAGGAACTGGATTCCAGCTCTTTGAAGAGGAACAGGGACTCTCCCCCAGGAGGGTCAGGTGGGGAGCACTGGGCCTCTGTGTACCTTGGGGAAGCAGGCCTCTTGGCATCACCTTCAGAGTAGCATGTTACCACTTTCCTCCCCTCAGTGGGGGAGCTAACATTCTTAGTCTTTGACAGGTGAGCAGGGACTGTCCCATGGGTGGTTGGGTATTTTTCTTCAGTTCTTAGTTTCTTCAGAGATTTTATCATAAAATGATGTTGAATTTTGTCAAAGACTTTTTTGCATTGATTGAGGTGATAATGTGATTTTTGTCCTTGATTCTGCTTCTATGCTTTATAATATTTATTTATTTATGTATGTTGAGCCATCCTTGCCTTCCTGGGATGAAATTCCATTTTATGATGGTGAGTGATCTTTTTGAAAAAAGTCTCACTTTGTTAACCAAAATATGATCTATTTTGGAGAAAGTTGCATGAATTCTAAGAAAAATGTGCATTATACAGCTGCTGGCTCTGTAGTGTCTGTTAAGTCCATTTGGTCTATGGTATCATTCAATTCTGAGGTTTCTTTGTAGATATTTTTATTTTGGCCTGGATGACCTATCTATTGGTGATAGTGGAGTATTGAAGTTTCCCCTATCATTGTGTTGGTGTCTGTCTGTGCTTTTAAAACCAGTAGTGTTTAGCAACATTAAGTACACCAACATTTGGTGCATTTATGTTAGCAATTATTTTTCCTCTTAATGGATTTTCCATTTTTTAATATGAAGTGAACTTTTTTGTCTCTCCTGACTAATTTTTGTTTGAAGTTTATTTTATCAGATATGAATATAGCTGCTCTTGCCTGTTTGGAGAATCTTTTTCCACCTTTTCTCCTTTTTTTCCCTTTTCTCCTTTTATTTTATCATTTTTACACTTACTTGTGCATACATTATTTATGTCACCCTTAATCTCCCCCCCTTCTAGGCAGAACCTATTCCTCCCTCTTCTTCTCTGATTTTGTTGAAGAGAAAAATGTAGATGATAATAAGAAAGATATACTGTTTTTGTTGGTTTGGGATAAAGATAGCTATACAGAGAGATTCCTAGTGTTGCACTTGTGTATTGCAACCCATATTGGTTCATTTCTACTAGACCTCTTTGTTACTTCCTGGTCCCCTTCCCATAGTGGCCTCTGCCAATTTAAGATTACTTTATCCACTCCTCAACAGGGAGCACATCAACCACATTCAAGTTTTAGGTTTCCTTTCCTTTCCCTATTTCTCCCATAAGTGTTCTCCCCTTAATCTGTAACCCATGCCCAGTAATATTACTGCATTTGTTTTGGGACTATAATCTGCATATGAGGGAGAACATGCAATTTTCTGTCTTCTGAGCCTGGCTAACTTTGCTTAAGATGATGTTCTCTAGTTCCAACCATTTACTTACAAATGGCAAAATTTCACTCTTTTTTGTGTTTGAATAAAATTCCATCATGTATAAATGCCACATTTTCTTCATCCATTCATCAGGTGTGGGGCATCTTGGCTGTTTCCATAGCTTGGCTATTGTAAATAGTGCTGCAATAAACATGGATGTGCAGGTGCTTTTGTAATAACTTGAGTCATGTGCCTTCAGGAATCTCCCTAGGAGTGGTATTGCTGGACCATCTGGCAGATGTATGTTTAGTTTTTTAAGGAGTCTTCATATTGTTTTCCAAAGTGGTTGTACTAGCTTACATTCCCACCAGCAGTGTATGAGTGTTCCTTTTTCCCCAGCATCCTCACCAACATTTGTTGTTGTTGGTGTTCTTGATGATAGCCATTTAACAGGGGAGGGGTGGAATCTTAATGTGGTTTTGATTCGCACAAATGGTGAGCATTTTTTCATGTGTTTTTTGGACATTGGGATTTCTTCTTTAGAAAAAGTTCTGTGTAGTTTAGTTACGCACTTCTTTATTGGTTCATTGATTTTGGGGAGTTTAGTTTTTTGAGCTCTCTGTATATTCTGGTTGTCTGTCCTTTGTCTGATGTATTCCACCTTTTCTCCTTAAGCCAGTGTTTGTCAGTGAGATGTGTTTCTTGTAGGCAACAAGTTGTTAGGTCTTAGTTTTTAATCCAGCTAGCCATTCCAGGTCTTTTTATTGGTGAGTTGAGACTGTTTATATTTAGTATTAATATTGAAAGGTATGTTTTATTCCTTCCATTTTGTTGTGGTTTTTTGTGTGTGTGTGTGTGTGTGTGTTTGATTCTTTTTGACTTCATTTGCTTATCCACTCACCTGGTGAAACTTATTTATTCCCTATTTTCATGGCTATGTTTATCTTCATCTTCTGTGTAGGATTCTTTTGATTATCTTCTGGAGTGATGATTTAGTGGTCATGAATTGGTTTAGCTTTTGTTTATCACAAAAGTTTTTATTTCTTCTTCAGTTATGGATGATAGAATTGTTGAGCAAAGCAATCTAGGTTTACAGTTATTTTTTTTTCAGTGATGAAATCTGACTAAGACACCAATGCATTTCTATATTGGAAAAAAGTGAGTTTCAGTTTCACATCTTAATATGGTCTCGAGGTACCTCCTTTGTAGGTTTAAGAAATTAAAGTTTTGCTGGTGCTGGATTTTAATCTCAGGGCCTTGTGCTTGCTATGTAGGTGTTTTGTCACTTGAGATACACTGCCAGCAGCCCCTCCCCTCCATTTTTTGCTTCAGTTATTTTTCAGGTAGGGTCTCACATTTTTGCTCAAGACTGGTCTCAGTTGTGCTGACTAGTAGTTGGGATCAGAGGTATGTGTCACTACCCCCAGCTCAACTGAGATGAGGTTTCTTTAAATTTTTCCCAGGCTGGCCTCAAATTGTGATCATCCTAATCTTTGTCTTTGAAGTAACTGGATTACAGGCATGAGTCACTATTCCCAGCCTCTTTAAAAAATCTTCAAGCTTCCAAACATACTTGATAACATGTAGGAAAAAGGAATGTGGAGAAATTAAGGAGCACTTGATATTTACCCCTCAAAGACAAAATTTTCCATGAGAGCCTAAATTTACTATTTTGAAGTTAAAAAGACTGAAATAATTTTATTTGAAAAGTTTAAATTATTTCCACTTACTACCTAGCATGTAATAAGCTTAAAATCAAGATGAATTCAGTTATAGGAGAGAAAGTAGAGGCCAGTCATATCAGACTGTGTAATTTGGACAAATACACCCATTAGAGACAACTAAAAACATAAAAAGTGTCATCAAAAGATACAGGACTAATAAGGTTATGTGTAATGAGTGGGTTGAGTTTTGCCCTGGGAATGTTTACTGAAATCAAGTTTGTGGTTGATAGGCTGAGCAGTAATTGGGGGAATTAAGAGGACAAAAGTCAAAGTCTGGAATCATTTGGGTGGAACTTCACAGATGGCCACTTATTTTTTTAAGCATACAGTATCTTGGTTCCAAGACTTCACTAAGGTATTTGTTACTCCAAGAACCTAGCAGAAGAAAATAAAAGTATTCTCAGGAGAAAAATAGTATTTGTGGACTTAAATTGTTTCTATAAGTGTGTTTTAAATAAAATGGAACATTGATGGAGAGAAAAATATACAATCTTTTCTCAAGTTTTACAAGTTCATAGTTGAGATACAGACTTGAAACAAAAAACAGATTAGCAAGAGAAAAAAAACAAGTAAGTTTACTAATGCATACCATGCCTGTCACACAAGAAAAAAATAATTCAGTGTCTTAAGTGCCTTACTTAAATAGTATTTTAAAATTAGGAAATAAATGCTAGAGCAGTGAAAAGACAAAGGTGAATGAGTTTAGCTCTCAAAGGCAGGAGAACTGTGAGAAGAAGCTAATGAAGTGAAGTCTGCTCTCAGATCTCACTTTGCCCACTAGTGCTGCCTCTGAGCTGATAACAGCTCCAATAATGAAGAGCTCATGTCTTGCTTTGAAACACAGGAAAGACAGAGTCCCCCTCTCCTTATTCTAACTGTTTTGAGCTCAACAATCCTGAGAATTTTAGGGAGAAATATTTTGGTTTTCTTTAATAGAATAAAAGGAATCCAGCAAATAAGCAAATAAAATAAGTTGAGAAAACCAGAAGAAAAACCAAGAAACACATAAAACCCCTCAGAGACTCAAGTATTGAGTATATAAAATAAAGATGTTTATTATGTTTACTGACAGAAAGCCAAACCTGAAGATTTTTCCAGAAAACTAGAAACTATAAAAAGTGACATTTTGAAATAGCTTTTACAAATATTTAAAGAGATAATAGCTGAGATTTTCTAAAATTGATGAAAGACATCAACACAGAAGTCCAACAAATCCTGTTAGCTAAATAAAAAGACATTTCAGAAAGAAAATTCATAAAACAAATCAGAATATCTTTGAAGCAGCTAGACAGATTACTGTCAAACAAACAACAGTTAGATTTATAGCTGACTTTTCAACAACAAAAATGGAGGTCACCAAACAATAGGATGATATTGTCAAGGTGCCAGAAAATATGACAGCCAACATAGAAGGCTTTTCCAACTGAAAATAGTCTTTGGATATGATAAAATATAAAAATTTTTACAGCAGAAATTTTCACAGTTCAGAAACTGAACTAATCACACTAAAGGAAAAAATCTGCTGAGTATTCTTCTGATTTCAGGAAAATGACCTCCAATGGAAGGTCAGAGGTACAGAGAGAAATGAATAGCATTGAAAAAGCTAAATTTAGGTCCTGGGGGTATGCCTGGAGTGGTAGAGCACCTGCCTAGCAAGTGTGAGGCCTTGAGTTCAAACCCTGGTTCTGCCAATGAAAAAAGGTGAATTTTAAAGGGCTGGGTGTGTTCACTTATACTTATAGTGCCAGCTACTTGGAAGGAAGAGATTGGGTGGATCACATTCTAGGCCATTGTTGGGACCCAATCTAAATAAACAAGCTGGGCATTGGTATATGACTTTAATACCAGCTATGTGGGAAGCATAGTTAGGATCATGGTCTAAGGCTGCCCTGGGCAAAAATCTTGAGACCCTATCTGAAAAACAACTAAGGCAAAAAAGGAGTTGGGATATGTTTAAGTGGTAGAGTGTCTGCCTAGCAAGCATGAGGCCCTGAGTTCAAACCCCAGTACCACCAAAAATGAAAGAAAAAACAAAGAGGTAAATTTAAGTTAACATTGTATAGTTGTAAAGCATACTTTTGATATTTAGAGTCTGTCTATCTATATCTATTGATCTATCTACCTATCTATCATCTATTGCTAGTCAGCATTCTGTCACTGAAACAAATACTTGAGATAATCACTTTATAAAGAGGAAAAGGTTTATATTGGTCATAATTTTAATGCTTCCAATCCATGCTCAGTTGACTTCATCACTTTTGGGCCTGTGGCAAGGCAGCCTGTCATGGTAGGGAGTGTGTGGCAGGGAAAAACATCTCACCTCATGGCTGGGAAGTGAAAGAGAAAGAGGAAGAGACAGAGATTCCACAACCCCTTCAGGGCATGCCTCCATTGACCCAAAGACCTCCTTCTGGGCCCTACCTCTTAAAGTTTCTACCACTTCCCAACAGCACCATGCTGGGGATGAAAGCCTCTGACACATGAGTCTTTGGGGGATCCTTAATATCCAAATCATAGGACTACTTTTATCTATCTGTGATATCATGATTTATAATAAGTAATATATATTTGACCTTTAATCCCATTTTCTTGCACATATCTCCTAAAACCCTTGGAATCTTCAAAGTGTTGTTTCTGTATGCCAATGAGATAACTGATGCCTGGGAACACCTGGATAGTTTCAGCAAAGAGGTTGCCAGCTGGATCAAACATGTTAGCGAGTTGGAATTTTTAGCTCTATGCTCCAACTACTAGGAATAAGAGAGGTGCTGATGTTGAGTTGGTTATCCATATCCAGTGACTTAATCCATCATGTCTGCAAAATGATGCCTTCATAAACCCCCAGAAGCTTGAGGTCTGGAGATCTGATGCACTGCTAAGCAGGTAGAGGTGCTAAGAAGATAGAGTGCCTGGAGATGGCATAAAAGCTCTGTGGCCCTTCCCACATATCTTGTCCTATAAATTCTATCTGGATATTCACTGTATCCCTTATGATGTCTTTTATTATGAAGTGGTAACATAAGTAAGATACTTTCCTGAGTTCTGTGAGCTGATCTAGTCCTTGAGAGGACTGTGGGAACCCCCAGTTCATGACCAAGCTGGTCAGAAATTCCAGAGTCTGGATTTGTTATTACCATCTGATGTGGAGTCCAGTCTGGTGTGATTGTATTAGTCAGTTTCTATCACTATAACAAAATGCCTGAGATAATTATCTTAAAAGGAATAAAGATTTATTTTGGCTCATAGTTTTAGAGGGTCCATTCCATAATTGGGTGGACCCATTACTTTTAGGTCAAGGAAGCACCCTGGTGGAATGCATGGTAAAGCAAAACTGCTCACACTGTAGCAAAAGAGAGGAAGAGACCGGGGTTATACATCTCCTTCAAGGGCATGCTTCCAGTGACCTAAAGATCTTCCATTAGCTCCCAGATCTTAGTGCTACCCTGGGGACCAACTATTTAACACATAGGCTTTTGGGAACATTCAAGATCAAACTACAGCATCTGGTGTAAAAGGAACAACTTCCTTAAGTTGAAGGTGCCAAGAGGCCAAAGAAAGAGTCAGATTGCACAGAGTGCAATTTACTGGGGACATACTTACACAAGTGAGGTCAATGGTGGCTGCAAGACAGTGGATTCCTGTAACTTACATAATGGTCAGGATAAAAATAGCTTTCATCCAAGCTGGAATATACCTGCACAATCCTGGCACTGATGGTGCCAAGATATGGTCATAAGGCTCTGTATATCACTATAATGTTCTTTCTTGTTTACAGTGTGTTGAGAAATTGTGTGGGGTGGGGGAAAGAGAAAGTAGGCCAGGGTTACTCAGGGACAATCATGGTGGTTATGACTCAGGATGGCCATGTCAAGTCAAGCAAGATCCCCGATTTAGCTGAGTGAATGATTTTCTAATTAACTGGTACCATAGATCTCCTGGTAAATCTAAGATTTGTTCAGAAGCATCAGAAGCTTGTGACTGGGCTTCAGAGAGGGTCCTTGTCTTGTGATAATAGCCTTCAAACACCTTTGTTGGTTTCCATGACTTGTACTCTGGAAATGACAGCAACCATTTGATCTTCAGATGACTTCAATTATACCTGCCTTGAAATCTTACAAAAATATAATTATTTTATAAAAGTAATATGTCTGTTAACAAAGTACATTTACATTGCTCCAAAAGTTATATAGTTTTGCCCATGTAACCATTCAAAACACAAGGTCATCTTTCCATAAACAAACAAACAAACAAAAAACCCCAGGGAAATTCAATATATAACCAGAAAAATTATGTGGCTGTCAAGTACATCCAGCTTTTTTTTGGTGGTACTATGATTTGGATTCAGGACTTTGTGCTTGTGAGGCAGGCAATCTACTGCTTGAGCCATGCCTCTAGTCCTACATCCAGTGTTTTAAATGGGTAAAGCACTTGGGTGCCGTTTCTCCATAGAAGGTATACAAATGTCTAAAAACCTTGTGAAAAGATGTTCAATGGTTTTAGTCATTAAAGAAATGGAAACTAAAACAACAAAGATAGCTCTCGTATCTAGTAGAAAAGTTAGAATAATAGTGACAATACCCAATGATGGTGAGGATGTGAAGGAACCAGATTACTCTTTCATAAGTGGTAAGGATGTCAAATGCTAAACCACCTGGAAAAGAGTTGGCCAATTTCATATAATACTAAATAAGCAAGATCCTACAATATCCTACAATGTTCTTTGGAGGCTGCCTATTCCCAACTCTCCTGGTACCTACAGGAATTGACCATAATAATGGTAGTCACATTTACTCTGCAATTGTGTCATTCTGTCTCTACAGGATGCTGACTTTGTGACTTAATGATGGCAGTGTAATTTTTCCCAGAACAGTAAGTAGACAAGAGCCTCTTACAGTCTGTGCAGCATTGCTATACTTATAGGGGTTCTCCTTGACCTTGGCATACTCCCCCTGCTGCTTACCTTACCACTTTATTATGCTGTGCCCATTCAGACATGTGGCTGTAGTGAGATGGATGAGAGGATGATGAGTCCCTAGTGGCTTCAGTCATATGTCTGGGATTGTGGAGGGGCTTGAATGGCTTCATTTCTCTAGGATCTAGCAGAATATTATAGACTTCTTCATGTGGAAATTATGTTCCTTTTCCTAATATCACACTGTCTTGATTTACCATAACCTCAAGTTCTACAGCTTTCTTCCTCTTTTCAGAATTGTCTTGGCAATTCTAATTCCTTCTTCACATAAATTTTAGAATTAGCTTGTCCATATCTCCAAAATCCTTGCTGAACTATCTACTGAGATTGCGTTGTACTTGTAGATCAAATTGGGGTGAACTGATATCTAACAATTGAGCCTTACGTTCCATAAATGTGACTATCTTTCCATTTATTTAAATATTCTTCAATTTCTTTTGCTGATGAATTATAGTTTTCAGTATACAGAATATGTTCATATTTTGCTTGATTTATTACTAAGCAGTTTATTTTTTATTTTTGGGGAAACATAGACCAGGCTGGCTTTGAACTCACTATGTAGCCCAGTCTGGCATCAAACTTGAGATCCTCCTGAGTGCTAGGATTATCAATGTACACCACCATGCCCAACTAGCATTTCATTTTTTGGTGATATGATAGATAACATTTTTATTAAATTGAAAATTAAATTTTCATTGCAAATGCACAGGAATGTGATTGAATTTTGTATATGTATCTTGAACCCTGAAACCTTGCTAAATTCATTTATTAGTTCTGAGAGATGTTTCATAGATTCTTTGGGATTTTCTACATACACAAAAATATCATGGGCAGATAGTTATATTTTTTCATTTTAAATTTGTATACCTTTTTCTTGCTTTATTGCACTAGACAGGATTTTTCAATCTGATCTTCAGAAGAACCATTTAGTTTTTCAATATTCTGCATAACGTTGACTAGGAATGGTGAGACAGTGGTTGGTAGCGATACTTATTAAGTTAAGGAGTTCACCTGTATTTTTTTATTTGCTGAGAGATTTGTATCATGAATGAATGTTGAATTTTGTTAAGTGACTTTTTGTATCTAATGACACAGTTACTTTTTCTTGTTTAGCTAGTTTATATGAAGAGTACATTGATTGTTATTTGAATGCTAGAATACTCTTGAATTCCGAGGATGAACACCCATTTGGTTGGAAAATGTCATCTTTTTATATTTTGCTGGATCAAATTTAAATTAATTTATGCATTACTGGATTACATTTGGATTAAAATTCAAGTTTCTTTTATTTGCCATCCCAGATAATGCATTTTAATTTGGTATTACATTTTGAATTTTCTTACATTTCTTTTACTTCAGTTATTTTCCCTTTATTATTACCTTTCTTTCAATTTAGTTGTTTTTTTTTTGGTTGGACTGGAGTTTGAACTCAGCACTTTGCATTTGAAAGCAGGTACTCTCCTGCCTGAGCCACACCTCCTCAACTTATTTTTTTTCCTTATGGCTTCATCTTTTGCTTTATAAAGGCCATATCTACTAGCTTGTCTTAGAAGACATGAAATTAATTCCTTTCCTTAAAGAAAAGGTGTTATTTTTATCATGGGCAGGTTGTTGTATATAATCACTAGGAGATATTAATCTTATATGGCCCTCCTGGACTGGTTTAACAGTTGAGATTTCTAATTTACTAGAACATAAAATGTGATTTTTTTTCTGGTGTAATGTGGTATGAAAAATTGTATCCCTGCATGTACTAATCCCCAAATTCTTCTGTTTTCTACCTCTCAGTGTTTTATTTAGGTATATTTAGGCAACTGACTGGAGACACTCTATTGCCAATACCCTGCTTGCTTTTTGCTATGTTGAGCCCTAGCTATTGTAATTGTTGAATAGCTATATGAAGAGAAGAAATGATCAAGTAAAAGAATCAAAGAACATGGCTACTTGTGATTCTGGCTTTGGCTCCTATAGTTGGAAAATAGTAATTTGTCTGGCTGGTAATTATATCTTCTGTCTCAAAGTTGGAGACACAGTGAAGGAAAGTGAAAGGCTTTTCCTCCCTTTTTTGGGGCTTTCTATGATATTTTATTCAGATTGTGGAAAATATGATTTATAGGCCAAAAATGTTTCTTAATCCATTTTGATTGACAATGTAGCTAAAAGGAAATTCCCCTTGGACTCATAATATGTTCTCATTTTTAGCTTACAACATTGAGGCAAGTTTTTGCCTTTTTCTTTTCGTTTCTGTATTGTCATGGATTTTAATGGTGAATTGAGTGTGAGGATTTATATCTGGCCAGCCTAGAATACTGTCATAAAGAGAAACACCCTGAAAAAGTTCTGAGGTTTGTAGAGGAACTCCTATAAAGTCATATGACATATCAGTGTAAACATTTGTATTTAATTTTACTTATTTTCTAATTTTCAGGGATCACAAATTTGAAAAATAATTCAATATAAGCAAGGCAATGAAAGCATATATACAGAAAACATAGATTTTTATGATTTTGGATGTGTCGTGATGTTATATAAGAAATTCAAAGTGTGTTACCTTATAAAACAAAGAGAAGTGTTGCTAAATGTCATTTGAGTTAAAGGATTTGGTAGCCTGATAGCTAAGTGTTAAAGTCAATAAGAATGGGCAGGGATTGCTTAGGGGATGGGATGAATATAAAGAAGGCATCGGAAATAATGGTATCACCAGTAAGTAATGGAAATAAGGGCAGTGAGTTGTCAATGGAGTAATTTGGAGCAAAGAACATTATCTTCCTCTTGCTCAATTACTAAGGGAAAAAGAATGATTTCCAATTATGGAAAAGATTCATGGGGGTAGTTGTATTATCACAGCAAAGCCATGTTTCAGTTAGGACATTTGTGGAAAGTTTTGAAACTCTATAGAACAGTCTGTCCTATACTTTGAGTAATTTCTCTTGAGACCTCTTTGGTCCCTGTGGTACACCCGTGGCTTCAGGTCAAAACTGTCCCTAAGTCAATGGAATTTTGCACTCCATTCCTGTCCTCTTGTGGTTCTATCTAGAGGGATTAAATTTCTTTCCATTTCCTTTATATGAAAACACTTACTCAGGTCCTATAAATTCCTCTATTTTAGTCCAGCCTGTTCTATTTTTCCCCAGTTAGTGGTGTTGTTTTGAATACTCTGAACCTCTCTCATTTTTTTCCTGGGAGTCATATCACCTAGATTTTGATTGATTTAAGTTCATCCACATAGCCATTTATAGTGTGTTTTCTTCACTTACCTAATAGATTATATCTTCCCAATTTATAACAATTTGATGCATGATTTCTCTCTCTCTCTCTCTCTCTCTCCTTCCCTTCATCCCTCCTTCAGTTTCTTTTATGGTTCCCATGTATTTAGTTAAAGCTAATCCCTCTTGTCTATTCTTCTGGAAACAAATGAAGAGAATAAAATCCCACCTATTCTGCTTTCTAATAAGTTAAGAGTGCATATAGTGATGCATTTTTGAAGCTATGGTATTTTCCCACCTTTACAAGCCTGTCTTTCAAGACCAGTATAAAGTCTTTTCTTCCTTTTCCTTCGATAAACCTGACAGTCTGTCATGGAACAATATTACATAGTTCTGACTGATTAATCCTTTCCAATGTCCCCCTAACCGTTCACTGGAACACTAATGAAATGATTAACTTTTCAGGTATCAAAGTTAAGGTTACCAGGCTATGATTTTTAGATTTACTCCTTTATTTTTCCTCTGTAGAGGTTTTGGATTTTGTAGCTGTCCTCCATGGGTTCAGAGAGATTGTTTCTAAGATAAGTGCTGGAGATGTCTAAATATCTCCGGCTCTATGCTACCAGGATATGCAGATCTAAAAACTTCTACTATGCTTAATCAGACTCACTTATCTCTTGTTCTGCATGAACTTTGAATTCTACTTTACAGGTGGTAGAAACTTTATTTGACCACTGTTAAACTTCTTTATAAGTTTCATATTCAAATTCAGCTTTAGGAAAAAATGAAAACAATTATTTATCCAAGAACTCTGTAGTTCACACTCGCAACATCTCAATTCTTAGATTAGAAGACAGAAATTATCAGAGCTATTTTAAAAGTCCAGGAATGATGCCAAATAACAGGGTATATATTATTTTGTCTATGCACTTCTACTGTCTTATTGCCACAGGCTATTTATATATTGGTCAAGAAGACTTTTTACATGAAAAGATTCTACCTTGTTCTCCCAGTAAGAGTAAAAGGGGTTTTTCCTAACTGTGGCTTTCTTTCTAGTTATGACAAGCTAAACTTATTTAATTTGTTGATTGATGAGCTGCAATTACTAGAGTGAAGCAGAAAGTACCTTTATTTTCTTTCTTTTATTCTTTCCAGTCCCTGAGATCAAATGCCATTCAGGTCCCCAGTGGTTTTTTTTCTCATTAAATAATGAAAAACACAGTATAGATAAATTTCAAAAGTCCAAAAATCTTGTTTGGCTTACAACTGAGAAGGTAGAATGGGGACTAGGTCTTTTCATATGATTTTTCTTTCTTCATTGCATTCTCCATTGCTTTTAACTCTTTAATATTATAGTAGGAGAGGAAGAAAGAAGGACAGAAAATTCCTTCTGGACCTGGACTTATAAGCTGGTGATGATGCCAGGAACCATGGAAGAATCTAAGTCTTACCTTTCTTTCCTGAGACCTTCATCTGCAGATACTTGGCTGAGTGATATTGCTTATATGTGTCTGATGTCACTGCCACACTCCACTTCTGCCTCGATGGCTCTCATTCATCCTCTGGTTATTGAAGATGCCTCATTCTTGGCAGAAGCTTTTGGTGGAATTCACGATCAATGAATCAGCCTGACTATGAGCCAGAACCATTCTATAGGTTTTGTATCTTATTCATGGAAAACAGACCCTTCTGTTTTGCTTTCAATGGTTGTGTAACTTCCTAGTGATACACCTTCTTTTTCTTCTATAGACTGCTGTAACTACACCAACTTTGTTTGTTCATTCAGTCATGAGTCAGGTAATAGTGCATCCGTGTCAATTCCCTAGTGAGTTCATATTAGTGTTTCAAAGGGTTCTTTTGCTGATCTCCTTCAATTGGTGTAAAGTGAGAGAGTAGCTTCCTTCCCCTCTCATGAGTAAGACAGAGACATTACAGTACTCTATCAACTGTCTCCAACAAAATTCTCACCCTCTCAGTGTATTCTTGGCCACTGATTTTTCAATGTAAAGGCTAACAATTGAAGATCTGGCTTCCCAGTGTCTCCAGTTGTCTAATGGAGAGGCAGCAGCAATAAAGCAGACATTTTTGTCTGTTGTGGTTGTTTCTATGCCATGTGGTCCTATAAGAGTGCCTAGCACATAGTTGGCACTCAGTAGATGTTTGCTGAACACATGACTGTGGTCTTATAAGAGTGCCTAGCACATAGTTGGCACTCAGTAGATGTTTGCTGAACATATGACTTCATGAAAAAGCAATATAGTACTTTGTTTTAGTGTGCATATATGGGCTCTGTTGTATTGTTCTCAGACTTTGGGTTGCCTGTTAAAACTAAAAACCAGCCAATCAACCAAAACCCTCCTCCAGGAAAAACACACCAAACAATCTCAAATGCAATATCCTATTACATTTATCTTGTTTCAAAATTATCCATACAAAGAGAATAAATCCAAAATTTACGAATTGTGTCTCAGTGGTGATGCTGAAAAATACATAGTATTTTCAGAGAGCAAAGGCTATAAAATCCAAAGTCAGAAGTATAGCTAAGCTTAGGTAGTCAAGAATGAATAGGAAATTTGGTTTATTATAGTAATTTGTTCCATTTATTTTCAGATTATAAATTCCAGCTAAAACCTTTAGAGTCTATGGAGAGTGTGTAAAAGTAGAAATTACTACACTATGTGGCTTCCAGATGAAGAGACACATTAGGGTCAGCATCTGGTAATGCTGTTCTCTCATATTTCTCTGATCCATGTCTGTGCCTTAAAAGCAGCACTTTTAAAACTTGTTCCCACATAGATCACATTGGAAGTCAACACTATGAATCAAGTAGTACTTCTGGGAGACCAAACCCATCAGCAAAGATGATTCACCCATGTTGTCATTGGAAAAATCTTTTAAAAACTGACTGCACAAATGGCTCTGTTTGAAGTTATAAATGAAGGGTTTCACAAGTAAATTACTTATTTATGCAAGAATCACAAATGTAGACACAGAATGGCAAATGATTTTCTTGTCATGAGTCACCTTTGATCAGTTGGTAGTGATGTCTGGAAAGCTAGGCTGAAAAAGGTTTTGAGATTGAATTCAGTCCCAGTGCTACATGGTTGATCAGAAGCAGTATATGGTCCTGAGGAGACAGCCAACTCAAATTCTTACTGTGCTTAATTATGGCTAGAATGTTTGAAATGTCAGAGACAGTTTTGCTTGCTAATTATAAGGGAATATGGTTAAAGATGGTAAAGGTAATTTTATCTCTGAAATCAATTAAAAGCAGCACAACTTTAATGAAAAAAAGTAGAAAGTATCTTCTTTGAAGCAACCAGGAATACTCAACACTTAAAGGATAATAGACAAATGAGTAAAACTCAGGCTAAATAAAGAGAAATGTGAAAGGGATGTATATTTCTATATTTTTGAGCATGGTTAGAATTTCCCAGAGTAGAGGGCTCAGATTTGAAGAGCACAGAAAATGCACTTTTTAAAAACACAGGTCTTGCTATGTAGCTCAGGCTGGTCTTGAACTCTCAATTCTCTGGTCTCAGTCTCTGAGTGCTGGGATTGCAGGTGTGTGCTAGCATGCCAGATTCAAACAATACCCTTAATTGTCACGACAAGGTCTTAGATGTGGACAGGCTTAGGAAAGAGGCTGAATTTTATTCTACCCTCAAGGAGTGGCAGGCGAGGCATGATTAAAGAATTTGAAAACAAAGCCACCATTTCATTAAGAAGAGTATTACTATTACTTGGTGAAGGAGTGAAAGAAACTGACAGTCCACTTTTTACTTATTGATCATTGTGCTGAAGTAGTAAATGATGTGATGGTTATAAAAAGCATTCCATTTATGTGGAACCTGGCACACCTTGAGCATGAGGTGTGTTGTGCTGGATATTTTCTTAGAAGAAAACCATAGTTATTTAACTTGCCTGTTACATCAACTTACTTCATGGCTTTTTCTTCAGCATATTCGGGCTCTAGAAAGAATGGCTTACAAATGCACCCATCATAGAGTTTAAACGTAAATAAATAAGTATAAAGGAGGAAAGGGCCAAAATGTTGATGATGAGTACACATTAGAAGACATATTAATAGTTGAGCATTTCAAATAATAAACACTTGTCAGTAATATCCATAAAATTTCTTTTTTTCAGAGACAGTGTCTCACTAGGTTGCTCAGGCTGGTCTTGGACTCATGAGCTCAAGTGATCCACCTACCACAGCCTCCTGAATAGTTAAACAAAATTTCATATGGTTAAACAAGAGCACTAGAAGAAATATCAGCATTAAAAAGCAATTTAAGATAAGAGAGAGAGAGATGAAAATCAATTTGGAAGCAAGCAGAAAAGAAATGGAAAGAGAAAAAGTCCAGTAGTAAAAGCAGCATGAAAAATAGGAAAAAGAATGAGGTATATAGAAGATAAACTTGAAAAAATTTATAAAATAAGACAGAAACAAAAAGGTAATAAAAGAAATGAAAATTGTTAAAGGAAATAAGAAGTATGTGAGACAGTTATATCAGTTAGAGTCCGATCATGATACAGATACTTCTTAGCTCAGTAATTGGAACTAGGAAGATTAGTATAAAAATTATTGACTCTAACAAGAGGTTGGAGTAGTAGGGAACTGGACAGTATTAGTTTGCTAGGACTGCTGTATTACAAAGTACCACAGACTTGAGTGCTTAAACAACAAAAATTTATATTTTCAATTCTGGAGGCTAGAAGGCTAAGATCAAATTGTTGGCCGGGTTGTGGTCTTGTGAAGACTTTCTGCTTGACTCCATGCCTTTACGTGGTCTTCCCTCTGTGTGTTCACATGGTTTTTTATTCTGTGTGTGTCTGCTTCCAAATTTCCTCTTCTTTTAAGGCTTAGAAACCACACTAATGGCCTCACTTTAACTTAGTTATCACTTTAAAAATCTTTTCTCCAGAAGAGTCATATTTTGAACTTCAAAATACATGAATTTTGAGAGGACAGAGTTCAGCCCATAATAGCTAGTAAAAGTAAAAGGGACTCAAAATATACTAACAGTAGATGTAGGTAGTGTCTACTACCTCTAGAGATAAGGTAGAATACTCAAGGAAGATGGACAACCCAAGATCTGGAAAACCTCCCATTCCTTTTGCTATAGTTTGAGTGTTAAATGCTATCTAAAGACCCAAGTGTTTAAAGGTTTGGATCCCAGGGTGGTGCTATTGGAAGCTGCACCCGCTAGGTGCTGCCTAGTGGGAAGTTCTTAGGTCAATGGGGGATTGACCCTCAAATGGAATCCTGGGACCTCAGTCTCCCGATCATTCTCTTTGCTTCCTGGATTGAGATATAAGTGCTTATTCCAATATGTGCTCTTGCTATGATGTACTATACTTGCCAGACTCTTGAACCAAAAGGAGGGAGGCGTTGGTCTTGGACTTGAATCCTCAGAACCATGAGCCAAAATAAACCTCTTTTTACTTCATAAGTAGCCTGTGTCCAGTATTGCATTAGAGTGAGGTAGAACTGACTCATACATCTCCCCTCATGTCTGTGATCCAGAACTTGTGGAGAGAGTGTGTTGTGGTTTATTGGAAGCAAAGTTTTCTGAGGCTATGAAACTGTCCATAAAGAGATGCTGGGTTGGCAGAGATAATTTTGGGGAGGTTTCCCTTGGGTAGATGCCATGTACTGCTGCTCCAAGGGAATTGCTATGTGCTTTTGGCTACTGAGAGCTATTGAAACCAGGTGCTGCAGAAACCATGTATGCTGCTGGATTAGGACATGGCAGAATCTTCATGCAACAGGATCCTGTCTATGGGCACACACAGGAGCCAGGAAGAGAAACTCTCTACTGCCTCTCTAGTGACCTTGATTAACATTATGTGAACTAGAAAAGGAGAAATGTTTATTAGATCTTGCTTCGCTATTGAAGAATAGGTAATTTTATGTAGAAAGGCAATAAATTAATAACAGGCATAGGAGGTAGATCCAACATATTTGCCTTTAGTGTCACTAAAGATCCAACATATTTACCATTAGTGTCACTGAAGAAAAAAATGTCAAAAAAAAGTCAATGAATGGGATAGAAAACCAAGTAAGAAGGGATACTCAGATCATGAACCCTACTAGGGCAGTCTTTCAAGGTCATCAACAAGTTATATGAGCTTATTATCTGCATATGTATTCTGTTGAGTTAAATTCTTTCATACAGAAGGATACCATAAAATTAAGCATGTTATTATTTAAGAAAAGTACTACTTTTACTTTGCATACAAGGCAATGAAAAGGTGGTTGAAGAAGTCAGTAGTTAAGTCAGACTTTTTAAGTTTTGCCATGGATGAGTCACTGACATTGGAATCTTCCAGGCAGTACATCTTCGTGGTATAAAGGATATCAAGATACAAGCACCAAGCCAAGTCAAGTCACTGAATATCTCTTTTTTCCTAACTTATAAATGTTTCAATGAATATCCCCCATTAAACTAATATATCTGTATCTATCTGTATTTATATTTGAATCTGATTTTGGGGTGCTATGGGCAAGTTTCTCATTATGTTTAGGTACTTAAATCCTGTGTTAATCCTTTGTCACTTTTCATCACTGTGACAAAATGCCTCAGCAGATCCACTTGAAAGAGGAAAGATTTATTTTGGCTGATGGTTTCAACCCATGGTTGGTTGGTTCCATTGCAAGGGTCTGTGGTGAGGCAGAACATCGTAGGCAGTAGGAACATGTGACAAAGGAGGCTCTCATGAAAACTGGGAAGCAGAGAAGAAGAGGCTAGGGACAAGATATACCCCTCAAATTCATGCCCCTAGTGACCTACTTTCTCTAATCAGGCCCCACCTTCCACAGTTCCTACCACTTTTCAGTAGTCCGTTTGATTATGAATCTATCAATGGATTAATCAGCACCCCCATGGCCCAATCACTTCCCCAAAGTCCTACCTCTGAGCCATGCATTGGGACTGAGCCTTTAACACATCAGCCATTTTGGGGGATATTTTATATCCAAACTATAACAAATCTCATTCTCCACTGTATTCATTTTACCCAGAACATTATTTACTTGATGCTCAATAAATATTTGTTGAGTAAGATAATTACCAAGTCATGGAAAATCAGAAAATACATAGAAAATTCTAGTTTTGCTTGGCTTACTCCATTCTATTGTAATGTTTCATATTTGTTTCACCAATAGACACTAACAGATTTGTTGGATGGTTAGATTTTTATTGTTAGCTTATAAATTTTATGAATGTGTATGCAACTTCACTGTATGCAAGAATGGAAAAATTACCACAGACACAGAGGAAATTGAAAGAATGGCTATAGACTCCTTTAGTCAACTCTAACAAATATATCTGAAACCCAGGTTGAAATAGATGGTTTTCTAGGAATATATTAATCACTATAATTGATGTTAGAGAAAATATAAAATGTAAACAAACTGATTTTCTTAGAAGAAATAAAACTGTTCAGGTAATAAAACTACCTAGTAAGAAATATTAAGCCCACAGATTTTCTCAGCCGATATCTCTCATCCCTCTAAAGAATAATTCGAATGCTATTTGAACTGTTTAAATGCACGGAGAAGGAAAGGTTTCAAATATTCTCTACGACACCAAAAAACAACTATAGAAAAAGAAAATTGACAAATGTCATTAGTGAATATCAATGCAAAACCCTTGAGCAATAACCAATAGTAGCTGTTAGTAATTTAAAGGAATAATATGTGTTGAGAAAAGTTCCAGTCAGGAAACCAAATGGTTTCAAATATTAAGAAAACAGACATCAATGGGTTAAAGGTTTAAAAATAGCATTGTCTTCATAGATGCTAAAAAGGCACTCAATCTAATTCAATATCCATTCCCAAGAAAACAAAAATAAGTTAACAACAATAAGACAACAGGAAAAAATTGTTTTAATTCCCCTTTAAGACAAAGGAACATAAGGTTAACTTTATCCACAGTTACACAAGCAATAAGGAGAGAACTTGAATTTGAACCTAGATAGCCTTTTATTTAGAGATGACTTAACTTATCCTTACAAAAAACATTAATGCTTCCAACCTTTTTCATGTCATTGAACATATTGAAAATGGAAATTTTTTATGACTTGTTAAAGTGAATTGATATGAATCAAGGCTGCTTGCAGAGGCAACTAGTTTAGGTCTTGGGCTACCTCAGCCTCATCCATCTAAGCTGCCCCAGGGACCAAGGAGACCAATATTTTGGTGCCTCTTAACTTGTGAAGGTCTGCATATCCTACACTACCTCTAGAATATATACATATAGACTCAAAATAACACCATAATCTGATACCTATGATGACATTTCAAGTCAGTGAGAAATAAAATATGAATTAATTTTGTATTGGAACAAGTAACTTTCCAGTGAGGGAAAAATATAACTGAATCTCTACCATGTTCTAAATTGTCAGAAATAAGTTTAAAAAACCCAAATTCAAGGAAAACCTGTAAATTACAAAAAATAATAATGTTTGTGTAAGAATGAATTTTCTAACCAAGATATAAAACAGAAAGGAATAATAGAAATACTGATAAATAACTATATTTCAAGGGAAAAGAAGCTTTCTGTACAGTAACAAATATTCTAAGCAAAGTCAAAATTGTAGAAATATATGTTAACATTCTAGAAAAAGATACTGACTTCTTTAACACAGAAGTAGTGGGGTTTAAACACAGGGACAATTGATTGTTAGGCAAGTACTCTACCACTTGAGCCACACCCCAGCCCTTTTTGCTTTGGTTTATCTTTCATATAGGTTGAGCTTTTCACAGGGCAGTCCTCAGACTGTATTTCCTCTACTTCCATCTCTCACATAGCTGGGATTACAGTTGTGTGCTATCATGCCCTGCCACCAACATAGAATTCTTACAAGTCAACAAGAAAAATGTATGCTACAAAAATGTAAAATAGCAATGATACATATATATTTCACAGAAAAATAAATGTAAATGAATTATACATAAATTATGTTCAACCTCATTCGTAATTAAGAAAATGCACACTGAAACAAAGAAAAAACATAAGGTATCATGAAGATGGCAGATTACTGACAATCACTACATCCCAGAGCCCTATAAACCTCAGGTTTGTGACTGTCAGGGTAGGTTTTTAGGTTAATTTTCTAAAAAAGAAGGAGCCAACATAAAGACAGACCTTTAAATAAACTTTATTTATTTAATTGTGCTGATGGGGGTACATTGTGGCATTTACTTAAGTTCTTAGAATATATCAAACATACTTTACTTGAATTCACCCCCCTCTACTATTCTCCTTTTTCCCCTCCTCCCCTCTTCTTGAAAGAGTTTCAACAGGTCTCATTTTTCCATTTACATGTGTACACATTTGCACTAATCTCACCCTCACATACTCTTTCCCCACCTCTTCCCCCATCACTAAGATCATCTCCCCAGGCAAGACCTGTTCTGCCCCCTTGTTCTCCAATTTTGTAAAAGAAAAAAAAATGACATTTTTGTTTGTTTAAGATAGCCACACAGGGAATTTCCTTGTGACATTTCCATGTATACATGTATTATAACCCAAATTGGTTCATCTTCTCTATTTTTCTTCTTTCTACCTTATTCGCCTTCTTATGGTGGTTTCGACAGGTTCAAAAATTCTATATTCATTCTTGTATAGAAAGGTCTCAAGTTGTAGCGCTCCTGTGCATCTGTCTAAATAAATTTTAAAAGTGCAAATCTGCCACAGCAGGCATGAGGTTCCTGATAGGGAACTGCTCCATCTCATACCACTGCAAGTGCCAAAGTTTTGTTGTTCTTTTTTTTTTCTTCTTCTTTTCCCTGTCCTCCTTTGTCTGAACCTGAGCTGCCTCCAACCCAGGAAGATCACCAGGCATATCAACATCAACACTCAAGGCCAACACCAACCTGGCAGGAACTTGCCTGATCCCACCTCACTCCTGTTAGAATGGCTATCAACAAGATCACAACAACAAATATTGGTGAGGATGTAGGTAAAAAGAACCCTTGCACACTATTAGTGGGAATGTAAATTAGTACAACCACTATGGAAAACAATATGGAGGTTCCTCAAAAAACTAAAAATAGAACTACCATATAATCCAACAATATCACTTCTAGACATTTATCCAAAAGAATGTAAGTTGGGACCCAATAAAGACATTTGTACATCCATGTTTATTGCAGCATTATTCACAATAGCCAAGCTATGGAAACAGCCCAGATGTAAAGAAAAATGAAATTTTGTCATTTGCAGGTAAATGGATGGAACTGGAGAACATCATGTTAAGTGAAGTTAGCTCATAAAGACAAGGGTGGCATGTTTTCTGTCTTATATGGAAGATAGATTCAAATGCAAATGTAAGCATTATCATACACATATGTATATATTCAGAACATGTTTCCAAAAGTGGGACTGTTGAAGGAGACTGAGGGAGGAAGTAAAGAAGAGAATGAAAGAGAGTGAATAATATTGAAATGCATCACATCTTTGTAGGAACAAGACACAATGAAACACAGTGAAAACTACTGAGCAATACAGGATAGGAGGAAAAGTAAAGAAGTGTAATAGTGGGGGTTAGAATGATTAAAGTATAACATATTTACAAGTAAAATACCAAACAACAAATATTGGTGAGGATGTAGGTTCATTGTTCAAAATCCCATTGAACAATGAACAGACACTTAAAACAATGAAGGACAGAAGTGTAAAACAGGTCATGTTAAGGGAAGAGGATTAGTGGGATGAGAAGGGTAAATGAAGAGGGTAAAGAAGGGTGAAAATGGTTGATGTATTTTCTACACATGTATGAATATGGACCATTGACCATGTCAAGGCCATTTTGAGAAGGGAGAAAAGGGAAAATAGCAGAGGGGATGAACCAACATGGGGTACATTGTATGCATATATGGAAATGTCACAACAAAACCCCCTATACAACTGTTATATACTAATAAAAATGTTAAAAAAGTAAAGTATCATTTCCTACATATCAAATTATAGGATTAAAAATTTGGGATATATATGAATGTTAATGTGGACATGGGGAAATATGTACTTTCATCCATGGTTAGAGGATTGGTACAAATTATTCAGTGGATAGCAACTTAGCAATGTCCATTAACATTTGCCACATGCAAATATTCTCATTCACTAATTCCACTTTCAAAAATTCATCCCATAGATACAGAGCTACAAAAATTTAAGAAATGTGGATGCAAAATGTTACAGAATTATTTGTAATGAATAAAATTATACAACCTAACTGTATAGTAATAGGGAAATACTGTGCAGCCTTTAAAAATAATTAAGATCATTGTATTGTTAAAAAATACAGAACAAGTCATATCCCTACATTTTTTATAAAGCAAAGGAACTAGACAAGCAGCTTTTAAAGCACATATACATAAATAAGTAAGTCAAATTTAAGAGAGGTAAGTAAGGATCTCCTGATAGAGGTGACTTTGAGATGTATTACTGGCCAAAGGTCTGGAGTAGGAAAGAGTTCCCAGTTGTTCTTTTTGAAGTTTTTTTCATTGTGCATGCACTATCTTATTATAAAATAGAAATAACAATAACTTGCTCTTAATAAGGCAGATAATTTTAGATAATTTGATGTTCTGTAGGGGAAAATCATCTTGTTGACCTTTTCCAGAATGGCCACTCTCCACATCATAAACTCTCAAGTACTCATTTTTATCTTTTTGATTGTAATGAAGTTTTAATGGCTTATGTTCTACTTGACCAAAGATGCATAATTGTTAGCTGTATGATAACAATACAAGCTGATACTTGTCTATCTTAGAGAATAAGGACTCAATACCATCATATAGTATGAGTCTATGGAATATATTACCTACCTAAAATTTTAAACATTGAATGATTAAAAGATAAATCCACTAAGGCATTCTATTTAACTAAATTTCAAAAACTTCTGCTTAAAATGCCTCTATAATTTAAGAGTTACATGACATCAGTGAATTTATATTTAGAAATAGAATAGGTTTTAAAAACAAATAAGTCATGGATATTACATAACTATTCAAATGATTTAAATAGACAATTTAAAAATATTTTGTAAATACATTTGGTATTTGGTATTGTATTTTTAGAAAATAAAATTTCATGTGAATCTGTTTTCCAGCATTGTGTTTGAACTACCAAGGATTCACATGTAACAGAGTCAGCATTCAGATGGCTCCATGACATAGATCTCGAAGTAAATTGTAGCATTACTCATCCTTAAGCATCAATAAAGATTCTATTTCCAGATATAGTGATATTTCTGGTCTGGAAACTATTTTCACCTTGATATTAAAGCACATTGCATTTATTAAGAGTCTCTTAGAGGTCTGATGACATTTGCTGATTGAATTTGAAAATCAAAAATAAGGAGATGTTCCCTCTCATACACTATATACATGGGTTTTAAAGTTAGAAAGACCTGACTTCAGCTCTCAGACCTGCAAGTAACTGGTGGAGTGAGCATGGGAAAGTTGCTCAACTGCTCTGGGCCTAGGACACTGACCTCAAAGGGGAATGAGCAATAGTGATGATTGTCTCAGGAATTTATCTCAGAGTCTGGCACACAGCACCTCCTCAATCACAGGTAAACTCCCAAACAGGACAGTGGAAACCACAAGGCTCATATGAAGATCTGAAACAGAGTGGTTCGAGAGAGCTTGCCACTTGTGTAACTGGTAAGAGCCCACAGTCCACTACATTTTACTCTTTCTATATGGTGAGAAATATTTTAACATGGCTGAAATACTGGAATGTACCTCTGAGAAAATGAGGATGAGGTGAAGAGAGAGTCTGAACAGTGATTGAAGGTGGCTAGTAGAGAGAACAGAAGGGTAAGTTATGCTCATATGAATATGTGTGTGCACACATGTGACAGAAGTATGTGTGTGTGGGTGTGATGGAGGGTGTGAGACAAGCAGATTTGGCAAGAGAAATCAAGTTCCTTCCTCCTTATGAAATCAGAAAGCATTTTATATGTGGTCAGGATTTGTTTGTTTGCTCATTTGTTTATGTTTTCATTATTCAAGAAACAGACTAGGGATTTCCAGATAGAAAGGAAAACATCCTCTTTTTTATACATCCCAATTAGCTGGGATGACAGGCACTTGCCATCATTTGAGACACTTGTCATTGTTTGAGATGGGGTCTCACTAAATTTTTGTACAGACTGACCTTGAATGATAATCTTCCCAATCTGTGCCTTTTGAGTAGCTGAGATTGTAAGTATGAGCCATTGTGTTGAGTTTATCCCTTCAGTTTTTGAGACAGGATCTTATATAGCCCAAGCTGGCTCTAGACTCCTGTCTCTGCTTCCCCAGTGCTTGGTTACAAGTGAGCACCACCATCTTAGCCAGTGACCCCAAAATATCAAGCACCTTTATTTTCTGCCTTAGCACTAATTATTCTAATGAAATAAACATATTAAAGCCAATAGATTCTGACTCCTAAGAAAACCCTTTGATGATGTGACCTAATCCCTTACTGAGAGTTGGATGCCACTTAAGTAAAATATTAATTTACTCCAAATACTTGAAGTTGTTCATTGACAGTTTCCTACAGCAATGCTATAGGATTGATTTTTTTCTTATCGGGAGTTAGGGTTGGGACAATTCATGAATACAGCCGACAACTTAAAATAACATATCTGGAACAAATTCAGTTCATGTTTTCCCACTATTTGCTTTCTATTCTCTTCTGTGACTATTTCAGACTGCTGTTCTCTCCGGAACCCTTTTCTTAGCATCTTCCCACATGATTCCATCAGCCTTTCCTCCTACCTCATTGTGAAAATGAAAGTTGTCAGACAGGAGCTCCCTCAACTTCCTACTGCCCTGCAGAGAGAAAAAAAACCTGCCCTGGCCTCCATCTATTCCTGGTCCTGTGGTCCCCATGGAAGAAGTTTCACCCTTTCAGGTGAGGCCCACTCCTATGCTTCTTATTTCATCCCACCTACCTTTTCACAAATCTCAGCCCATCAGTTCTCCCCTCTCTTCTTATTTTGTGGACTTACCAGTTCTGACACCTTCCCACTCAACTTGAAAGCAATCATTTGTCCCATTTTATAAAAACAAAACAACACTTCTCTGAGCTCCCATAACTCCCTCTAATGGCAAACATAGATTTCTGCTTCCTTCATGCTCCCACACATATGTCTATTTCCCCATCTCCTTTTCACTCCTCCAACCCATTGCACTTTTCCAACTTTTGTTGATGATATATTGAAATAAAATTGAAAGACAAGTATGATATGTAGGAGTGAAGAAATCACATAAAAATCACCTAAAAGGGGAAATCACATTCTTTACAAAGAGAGTAGTGTATGCAAATGTCAGAAGTTGGAACCACAAGTTCTTCAGTTTATTCAGACTGTAAAGGACAAGGGAAAGAGCACTTAGAGATGAACCTGGTAAGATACATAAAGGCCAGATAGCAAAGGGTGTTGTAAGTGGTAGACTTATGTACTGTGGGATCTGGACAACTAATAGAGAGTAAGAAGGTAATAAGCCAGTCAGACTTGAGTTTTACAGAGATCCATTTATATTTAGTGTGAAGGTAATATTAGAAGGAGTCAGACTGATAGGGATGTGAGACAGAAGATTGTTATGTTGATCAAGGAAAGAGATGGTTGACTCCCTGAATAGGGTAATGGCAGTGAAGATAAAGGGAAGCAGATATACTCTAGAGACACACAGGAAGTACACATGAGCAATATTTGGTGGTTGATCAGAGATGGAAAGAATGAAGGTGAGAGTAGAGTGAAAAATGGTTCTAGTTTATAAACAGGTGACTGAATGTGTCATTCGCCTCTATCAGCACAGGGAACAATGGAAAATAGGCTGTGAAAGAAGTGGGAAGTTCCTCACTGGACACAATCCACTGAAAGGACTTTGGGAAGTTTAAATGGTGATTTTGAGTAGGGATTTGTACACAGGGATCTGGTCCTTATGAGACAGCCATAAGGTAAATTAACATTTTGGACATTGGAGCATGAGAGAAGATAATAGGACCAAGAAAGAATGTTAAGTGAGGAAAAAAGAGTGCCTAGTTCAGAACTGCATGCAAGGAACATCCATATTTGGAAGACAAAGAAAGTGAGAGCCTGCAAAGATGACAGTGAACAGCCAAAAATGTAGAAAGAAACAAAATTTCTTGGGGGAAAATAAAAGTTGTCATCATCATCAAATGAGCCAGAATGGTCAATAACATAACTGAAATGTGTGCATTAGATTTATCCAAAGGGTTTTGGTGCTTTTAATGAGAGTAATTTTAGAGGTTTCTCATATAGCTGGTATGTTGCCAACATGACATTTGAAGCCAGGTCTGCTTAACTTTAAAACCCACATATACAGTATGTGAGGAGGAACATCTCATTGTACTTGACTTTCAAATTCAATTGGCAAATGTCATCAGATTTCCAAGAGATTTTTAACAAAAGTAATATTCTTTAATATGAAGATGAAAATAGTTTCCAAACTAGTAAATGTCATTATGTCTGGAAATAGAATATTTATTGATGTGCAAGGATGAGTAATGCCACAATTTGCCTGAGAATCTATGTCATGGAGGCATCCTAATGCTGAGTCTATTACACATGAATTTCTTTTTGTTATTTCAAGCACAGTGGTCCAAAGCAGATTCACACAGTCTATTCACACAGACAATTCACAAAGTCTACTTTGCAGCGGGGAAAAATGGAGCGTGATGGAGGACGTACTGCCAGAGGAGGTGATATTTGAGCATAGTCATGAGTGCAGTGAGGGGCGAATTGTGTACACGTTCAGGGTAAGGCATTTCCGCAGTGATAAATCCTGATGTCAAAGTCCTCAAGTGGTGAAGCTCCTCAAGTGGAAGGCAAAGTGAAAAGGCCCTAGGCTTAATTCTTTAGAGGAACTATTTCCAGGCTGTCTTTCTTTCCCATTTTTAAATCTACTTTGAAACAAAAATATTATGGTTACAGAAAAGGTGCAGTACAATATAGTAATTTTTTCCACTAAACCGTTTGTGAGTAAGTTGCTGACATGATCAATCATCATCAATTTGTTAATGTACATTTTCTACAAATAAAAATAGTTTCCACAGACAAAATTTTAAGAGAATTTTATGGCATTTTTCAAGAGTTTTATAACTGAAGATATTAAATATATGCAAAATGAATTTTAGTGTTTGTTATGATTATGATAAGCAATGAATCAATATATCACTACTTGCCAAAAGTTGGGAGTACAACATATTATATGACATCTTATAATTATAGGACAAATATTTGTTGAATGAATGAATGAAGTACATTTATGCCCAAAGGAAGATTTTATACCATCATATTTTTAGTTCAAGGAGTTTAAAGATACAATACCTCTGTGGTTTTATTGCAATATCACATAATTCAGCATTATCATTATTTTAAAATTATTTTATATAGAAATAGATGTTAGAATGATGATGAATTGTTTTAATGGATTTTAACAATAAATAGTATTTGTTTTTATAATTGCATTAGTTTACATACCACTAGAATGAACACAATAATAAATGCTGAAATACTATGTGGATGAAGCTTGAAATCTCTGAACATATTAAAAATAAGAAATCCTTAACTGTGATATTTGTTAGTAACTCATATGCCACTTATAAATGTATTAATTGAAGATGAGGTTAACTTTTCTCATATGTGCAATTTAAGTGTCTTAATATTGCTTCTAGATAATAAGTATGTTTGAAGGTGGGGCAAGATGGCAAATTAGAAGTGTCCACTCTTTGACTCAATGAATGAGATGGGTCAGGAAACACAGGAGAGACTACATTCTGAAGAGAGAAAGAGAAGAAAAGCATTGGGAATCACAAAAGAGGTGGCAGGACAGGAGAAAAGCACAGAGAAAAGAGGCAAACAGTTTCAAACTCATCACTGGCTTTCTAGGAGGGGAAGAAGTGGCTAAAGATGCTATAATAAGGTAGGCCAGGTAGTGCTACTGACAGGCCAGCAATTCTAGCTGAAAGATAAGCTCACACATTCAACAAGCCTTAAACTCAGTGTGGTGATTTGTGAGACACTATCTATATTGGTGCCAAAGGCTGACCTCAAAGAAGGAAGATATTCTGTCACTCCCCTTATCTTGAAGGTCAACAGCAAGGCACCATGTTGACAGAGGGCCTGTTGTTTGACACTGAGATACTCTGGGGACATGAGAACAAGGAACACTCATGGTTCAGGGAGTCTTGCAACACCTTGTTACAGATTCTGTGTGGGAGATGGCCATGAGAGGTAGTTGAGAAGAGGGAGAGGGTCTGACATGGTCCTGCAGAGAAGTTGAAGCTGCAGGGAACCCTGCTTTCAGCACATGGTGCTATGGTGGTTGAGGGTCCCACCCTCCCTGGCCAGAAGCAAGTACCATCACTGAGCCTATTGCTGGCTTAGTATTTGGCCTCCAGGGCCTGACTCCTAGTTGTGTGTGTGTTCACTGCTGGGTAGAGTGGAGTCCTGTGCCCAGCCTCTCTGAATCATGTGATATATACATTAGCCTCCCACCCCCAGAAGGTAAATTCTTGGGAAAAGTCTGAACGCATTGAGACCCACCCATGGGAAATTCATTCTACTATGTGTTTGCTCACAGTCAGGACTGAGGGCTTAGCACACCATCTCTCTGTGTCATGAAACTTTCACAACATTCTCCTCTTTATAGGGAGATAAACTGCTGGACAGTAGCAGTTGAGACCACTAGGCAGAATGACTAGGTTGCTCAGTTCTTCCCCAGTCAGTGCAGTCAGTGCTTTATTTGCTACTCCATTCAGGGCTAATCTCAAGGCTTGGAAACTTGCTGCCTCTGGGGACACAAACCAGGGGGCATGTTGAATAAGTGGGAACCTGCCCAGTCCATAGGCTGTAAGGCTCCCTGAAGCATACAGCAGCTCCTAGTACACAAAGAATGGAAGATTCTGTAGTTAAAGTAGCCCAGAAGCAGATGAGAGACTCCATCTACAGGCATGGCTCAAACAGTTTAGCATCTGCCTAGCAAGTGTAAAGCCCTGAGTTTAAACCCCAGTACCACCAAAAACAAGAGTCCAGCCAGTTTATCTCTATGTGAGCAGTGCTGGGGATCAGACTTAGCGCTTTGAACACTTGGGATTGGCTACTGAGCTATTATTCTCTCCCCCTTCCAAGGCAAGAGTGAGAAATAATACTTCCATCTTATTCACTTAAGTGTCCTACTTGATCTTTGGGACTATTTACAATTTCAGTTGAAAGACTAGAGATAATTAAATTTTTCATCCAACAACTTGGTCTCAAATGCATGAACTCCAACATAGAAACACAATTAATTTGAAAAATCAAAGTAATATCTCTCTTCCAAAAGTGAGCCATTCCATAATAAAGGACTTGAACAATAGTGAAACAGATGAAATTTCAAACAGTGAACTTAAAAAAAAAACAGTGACAAGAATGATCAATGAAATTAAAAAGGACATGTATAAGTACCTGAATTAATTCAAAGAGAATACAAATAAACAGCTGGATGAACTCAAAGAGAATTCAAATAATAGCTCACCAAAATAAGGAAGAGAGTGCAACATGTGAAAGAAGAATTCAGTAAAGATATAGAAAACCCCCCAAAAGTCAAATTGAAATCCTAGAAATGAAAAACTCAATAACCTAGATAAAAACTCAGTTGAAAGCCTTACTAATAGAGTGGAATTCTTCAAGATTTCTATATATTTACCAGTTTCCTCTTTTATATCCTATATTGTCTTCTTTATTTCATTCAGCTATCTGAATTTTCTTGGAACTCAGTTCATTGTTTATTTGTATCCTCTTTGAATTTATTTAGCTGCTTATACATCTCTTCTTTAATTTCATTGATCATTCTTGTTATTTTCTTTTTTAATTGGTTGTTTGAAATTTCTTCCTCTTCACTATCATTCAAGTCCTTTATTATGGAGTTGTTCACTTTAAAGAAGACCTGTCACATTTTTTTTCATGTTACTTTGTTTCTATGCTGAGATTTATGGATGTGGGCCTGAGTTTTTGGTTGGAGGTTCCAATTCCTGTGCCTCTTTATTTGGGGATTTCTCAATGATTATTTATGACTAAGTATTGGTTGGGTTGTGATGTATTTTCTTGTTACTAGACTAGGAAGGTGTGGCTTGGTCGTCAAATATTCAATTTCAGTGATCAAGACTCTGGGTGTGCTACTCCACTCAGGGAAAGGAAGTATAGTTGTCGAAGCTATTGCAATTGACAAATCACAACCTTGAGTTTATGGAAATCCCTAATGAGTACCAATCATCCCCACTGCTCCAGTATCTTTGAAGGAATATAGTAGAAAAGATGAATTTTCATAATCTAGATAGACTTGAGTTAATAAAATTGGTAATGGCGAGGGGAAAACACTAATGAATAATACAAGGTGTATAGTTTTATGAGGCAGCAAGGGCTAGTGGTTAAGCTTAATGGAATTGTTTAATGAGAAAGTGGAATGAGATAGGTAGAAAAGATATAAATAACGTTGTGTTGAAGAAGAGAGGAGGAAGAGAAATGAAGAAAATTAAATAGCTAAACACAAACATAAGCCAAAAAATGATCAAGCAATCTAATTACTTGGTAAAAGCATCAGTAAAAAAGAAGGATTATGGATGGAGAAATACAGATATAAGAAAAATCCACCAGAATGACAGCAAATTTCTCAACACAAACTCTAAATACAAAGAAGGCATGGAATGATATATTCCAAGATCTGAAAGAAAATAGCTATCAACCTAGATTAGTATACCCAGCCAAACTATCCTTTACAATTGAAAGAGAAATAAAAACCTTCCAAGATAAACAAAAATTACAGGAATACATGACCTGTGCTTCAGTGGAGGGAGTGCTGTTTTTTGCTCCCTCCCTTGTTGGAGTGAGCTTCCTCTCTCACTCCCTCCTGGTTATTACTGAACCTAATTGGGCTTAACTGGGGGCAACTGGAGATTCAGAAAAGACATAAGATATATTGACAGACAGAAAGCGGGGTCAGGTATGTTGGGTGCTCTAGTGGAGACATCCAACCTGCATTCCTTCTATTCTCTATCTTTATTCTTTAAGGCCTTACTCCTTGCAATTCTTTAAAACCTTCCATCTAAAGTCTTCTTTTAAACTTTGTTTAAAACCTCTTCCTGAGATTCACACTGTCCCATGTTTTCTCTGAGCTTAACTTTAGTCTAATCACTTTTATTTTGTTTATTCATATGTGCATACAATGTTTGGGTCATTTCTCCTGCCTCCTTCCCACTCTTTTCCTCTCCCCTCCCCCACTTCCTCCCTTTACCTCTCCTACCCCCTTGCTTCCAGGCAGAAACTGTTCTGCCCTTATCTCTAATTTTGTTGAAGAGAGTATAAACAATAATAAGAAGGAACAAGGCATTTTTGCTAGTTGAGATAAGATAGCTATACAGGGAGATTCCTTGCTCTTAAAGTCTTTTGCCTCTAGGCTTTCAGCTTTTCTTTAGCATTCTCTCTTTAGCTTTCTTAAAGCCTCGGTGCTCAGACTTGCAAAGTGTAGGTCCTCTATCTTGCACTGTCCCAGTGTTCTTTTGGCTTTCTTTAGCTTCTAAAGCCTGTGTTAAAGTTCTTTCTTTGGCTTTCTTTTCTAAGGCCTATGTTAAAGTTCTTGGTTCAGACTTTCTATTAACCCCTCTTTAGCCATACTTATCCCTTCAGCAATTTCCCTTTAGCAATTCTTTTCCTTTCAGTAATTCTTTTCCCTTCCAAAATCTTCCCACACCAAAAAGCCCAAAGTAGAAGAAAAAAGCCAAAGCCCAAGCCAAGGCCCCAAAAAACCCAAGCCCAAAAGGCCCAAGGCAAAAAGCAAAAGCCCCCAGCCCTCCTTCAGCAGGACTTTTTTTTTTTTTTTTTAATTTTTCTTTTATTATTCATATGTGCATACAAGGCTTGGGTCATTTCTTCCCCCTGCCCCCACCCCCTCCCTTACCACCCACTCCGCCCCCTCCCTCTCCCCCCCACCTCAATACCCAGCAGAAACTATTTTGCCCTTATTTCTAATTTTGTTGTAGAGAGAGTATAAGCAATAATAGGAAGGAACAAAGGTTTTTGCTGGTTGAGATAAGGATAGCTATACAGGGCTTCAGCAGGACTTTTATAAACAGGGTCAAACAGGCTCTCAGGGAGAGGACATGACATTGTAACAGATGAAACCTGCATTCCTGCTTCTCTGAATGCAAGTTTAGGAGGAGCAGCTGTTCTGCTTTTTTCTGTTTCATGGCTGGGGCTGTGCCTATCTTGGGCTACAGGTAAAAGCAATTAAGTCACATCTCACCTTGCTACGTCCAGTTCTCATAGGCTTTTCATAATCCACTCTCCACACTTCAGAAGATACTTAAAGGAATTATTCACACAGAAGAGGTACATAAATGCAATCCTGAAAATACAGGAAAGAACAATCTCCACCAAACACGTAGATTAGCAAAAGAGGAATTGGAAGATACTAAACATCACAAAACAACAAATTGACAGGAAATACTACATACCTTTCAATATTAACACTGAATGTTAATGATCTCAATTCTCCAAACAAAAGAAATATATTGGTGAATTGGATTAGAAAGTAAGATCCAACCATTTGTTGCCTATAAGAAACATATCTCATTAACAAAAACAAACATTGGCTTAGGATGAAAGGTTGAAAAAAGATTTCTGAAGCAAATGGATCCTAAAAGCAGGCAGGAATAGCTATATTCATAACAGATAAGGCAGACTATAAACCAAAACTAGTCAGAAGAGACAAAGAAATTCACTTCATAATAAGAAAGGGAAAAATCCATCAAGAGAAAATAAAAATTGCTAACATATATGCACCAAATGCTGGTGCACTTAACCTCATTAAACAAATACTACTAGACTTCAAATCATAGACAGATCCCAACAAAGTAGTAGTGTGAGACTTCAATACCCTACCTTGCTAATTGGTAGATCATGCAGATACTCTTCCCCTCCCCCAAAATCCTCCCAAATCTCCCAAAACAAACAAATAAAAACAAAAAACCCAAGCAAAACAAACAAATACACAAATCTAAAGAAACCTCAGAATTATATGACATTATAGACCAAATGGACTTAATAGACATCTATAGCATCTTTCATCCAGCAGCTGCACAGTACACATTCTTCTAAGAAGCTCATGGAACCTTCTCCAAAGTAGACCATATTTTAGGACATAAAGCAAGTCATAGTAAATATAAGAAATTTAAAATAACATTCTATATTCTATCAGATCATAATTGAATTAAACTAGAACCTAGCAACAAAAGAAACTAAGGGATTTCTGCTGGGTATTGGGGGGGGGGAGAGGGAGGGGGCGGAGTGGGTGGTAAGGAAGGGGGTGGGGGCAGGTGGGAGAAATGAACCAAGCCTTGTATGCACATATGAATAATAAAAGAAAAATGGAAAAAAAAAAAAGAAACTAAAGAAAATTGTTGACTGGCCATTGGGGTTCACTAAACAAATAAGGGGGGAAAATCCAGAAGTTCCTACAATCTAATGAATATGAAAACACATCTACTACAACCTTTGTGATACAGCAAAGGCTGTGCTAAGAGGAAAGTTCATACTCATGGGTTTCTACATTTAAAAAATTAGGAACAATCTCAAATGAATAGCCTAATGATGCATATCAAGATCCTAGGAAAACAGAACAAGCCAAACTCAGAAGAAACAGATGGAAAAATAATATACATTAGGACAGAAATTAATGAAATGGAGATTAAAAAAACTATATAAAGGATCAATGAAACAAAAAGTTGTTTCTTTGAAAAGGTAAATAAGATTGGTAACCACTTAGCCAATTTGACCAAAAGGAGGAAGGAAAAGACCCAAATTAAAAGTATTATATATTAAATAGGGGATATCACAACAAATGCCAATGTAATCCAAAGGATTATGAAGGAATACTTTGAAAACTTATGTTCAAATAAGGTAGAAAATCTAGAAGAAATGGAAAATTCTCTAGTTGCTTATGAATTACCAAAATTATTGAACTGAGAGAATATAAATCACTTACACAGATCTATAATAAGCAATAGCAATGAAATTGAAGCACTAAGAGCCTCCTGACCAAAAAGAAAAAAAACAAAAAGCCCAGGACACAATGAATTCACTGTCAAATTCTCCTAGACCTTTAAAAAAATAACCAAAACAATACTCGTCAAACTTGTCCATGAACTAGAAATGGAAGAATACTATCAAACACATTCTATGAAGCCAGCATTTAACTCATTCCAAAACCAGACAAAGACACAACAATAACAAAAAGAGAGTTATAGAATCTCTTTGATGAACACACCATATCTATTTTTATTTTTAAGTTTTTTGTAGGTCTAAGGCTTGAACCCAAGACTTTGTGCTTCCCAGGAAGGCACTTTCCCACTTGAGCTATGCCTCTAAACTTCTTTGATGAGCATAGATACAACAATTCTCAGTAAAATATTTGCAAACTGAATTCAGCAACGTATTAAAACGATACACCATGACCATGCTCACTTCATTCCAGGGATTGAAGGATGGTCTAACATACACAAATCAATAAATGTAATACGGCACATAAACAGAATCAAGGACAAAAAGTACATGATCACTCCATTGGATATAGAAAAAGCCTTTGACAACATTCAACATCCTTTTTATGATAAAAGCTCTGAATAAACTAGGATAGAAGGAAGGTAGCTCAATATAATAAAGGCTGTATATGAAAACTGATAAATGAAGAGAACCTGAAATCATTTCCTTGAAGTCAGGAATGAGACAAGGGTCTTCTATTCTCCCTACTCTTATTCAGTATAGTACTGGAATTCCTAACCAGAGCAATAAGACAGAAGAAAGAAAATAGGGAAAGAAGAAGTCAAATCATTCCTATTTGTTGATGATATGATCCTGTACCAGCAGACCCTAGAAACTCCAGCAAAAAACTCTCATAAACAAATTCGGCAAAGTAGCAGGACAGAAAATCAATATATAAATATTAGTAGTATTTCTATGTACTAATAATGAACATTTTAAGGAAAATCAGGAAATCAATCCCACAAGATCATCTAAAAATAAATATCTAGGAATAAAATTTAATGAAGGAAGTAAAAGACCTACACAACGAAAACTATCAGTCATTGAACAAAGAAGTTGAGGAAGACATCAGATGATCCATATTCACAGATTAGTGAATCAATATTGTGAAGATTGCTCTACTGTCAAAAGTAATATATATGTTTAACATAATCTCCATCAAAATCCAAAGATATTCTTCACAGAGATAGGAAAATCAATCCTAAAATTCATATGGAATCAGAAAAGACCTCCAATAGCAATAACAATTCTGAGCAAAAAAGCAATGCTGGAGGTATCACAATACCAGATTCAAATTATAACACAGAGTCATACTAACAAAAAAAGCATGCTACTGGCACAAAAACAGACAGGAAGACAAATGGAATGAAATAGAAGACCCATAAAGAAACCCACACAGGTAAAGCCATCTGACTTTTGACAAATGTGCCCAAATCATGTAATGGAGAAAAGGCAGCCTATTCAAAATATGGTGCTGGAAACCTGGTTATCTACATGAAGAAGATTGAAACTAGGTCCTTATTGCTTACTGCATAAAAAGTCAACTCAAATTTAATAAAAAATCTTAAGGTTTGAAACTACTACAGAAAAACATAGGGAAAACACTTGAAGATAGAGGCAGGGACTTTCTGAATGAATTGGACTCGAATTGGCCAAGAAGTAAGAGTAAGAATTTACAAGTCAGATCGCATTAAATTAAAAAAGCTTCTACATATCAAAAGAAACAATTACCAGAATCAAGTGACAACCCACAGAATAGGAGGAAATCTTTGTTAGCTAGTCAATGGATACAGGATTAAAATCCAGAATATACAAAGCTCAAAATGTTGAACACCAAAAGAACAAATAATTCACTTAATAAATGCACAAATGAGTTAGTTCTTAGAAGAATGAATGGTTAATAAATACATGAAAAAATATTCAACATCCTTAGACATATAGGAAATGAAAATCAAAACTACACTAAGATTCCATCTCACCCCAGTCAGATCAGCAATTGTCAAGAAAACAAACAACAACAAATGGTAGTGAGGATGCAGGGAAAAGGAAACCCTCGTATACTGTTGGTGAGAATGTAAACTAGTGTAAACACATAAAAATCAGCATGGAAGTGCCTCAGAAAACTAATAACTGACCTATCTTGTGAACCTGCTATAAACTCTTGGGCATATATCCCAAGGATTATAAGTCAACATAGAAGAGAGATAGTTGCACACCCACATTTATTGCAGCACTATTCACAATAGCCAAGTTGTGAAATCAGTCTAGGGTGTCCAAAACTAATGAATGGATAAAGAGAATGTGGTATTTGTACACAATGGAGTATTGTTCAGCCATTAAGAATGAAATTATGCCACATAGGACATAAGGAATGGAACTGGAGATAATCATGTTGAGTGAGAAGAGCCAAGCTGAAAAGGCCAAATATCTCATGTTTTTGATCATATGTGGAATCTAAACCTAAAGTGATGATGAATGATGATCATGGGACAAGAGTATAAAAGGTGTACTGTGTGCAGGGGAGGAGGGTGAAAGGAAAGGGTAATAGAATATGAAGAGGTTTAAAATATGCTATATATAAAGAAAGTATAATGAATCCTACTAATCACTGTTTAAAAGGGGGAAATAAAGGAATATAGTGGGGGGGAACTTGTTCAAAGCATTCTGTATGTATCTATGGAATTATCACAATGAAAAAAATTAAAAACCAAAAAATGCCATTTTTATTTTTCATGCATGGATTTATTTTAATTTTGAATTTTTCCTTTCCTAAAATAAATCAATATTGATGAAATATTTATGATTCAAATGTGAGAAAAGGATTTTAAGTTAAGATAATATAATTATTTAAGTAATTGAATAGATTAGAAAGCATATCTCATGTGATTATTTCCCATCTATATCTCCTAAGGCAAGCAGTTCCTTCCATACATATATAATATATAATGTACGTGTATATAGGTGTATATGTATCTACACATAAATATATAATGTATATGTATATATGTATAATATATAATGTACATGTATATAGGTGTGTGTATATGTACATATACATTATATGTGTACGTATACATATGCGGTGTATATATGTACTTCCTGGGGGTTTGAACTCAGGCAGGTGCCCTTCTGTATGAGTGCCAGGCCTTCAGTCCTTCATTTATTATCTTAATTGCTACCAAGGGCTTTTGGATAATACCATTGTCAAAGAAAACTATTTTGATGGCTGTGACATTTCCTGTTGCTGAAATCATAGAATTTTATTTATTTACTAACATCTTTTGTGGGGATGTATTAGGGTCAATGGTTTTTGAGTCATGATCCCACAGAGCTGGCTCCTTAAAATACATTCCATAACTTTGGTTGCTTCTGCCAAGTGGATAGCAACATATGGTAGAGTACACCGATTCAGTTGCATCAAGATGTTTAACTGGCACCTTCGATGGAGTGTCTTGTAGACTGTAGATCGTCACCACATTACATTACATTAATGAAATGAGAAAGAAGGAAGAATGAACAAAGAGAAAATAATTCAAGTAAAAAAACCAATAAAATGATTAACTACTATTCCAGATCCATGCTTCTCTTTTCTAGTTACAGTTCCTCATGTAGTCGGGAGGCTGTTTTGTGCTGGCCATGAATGTGGGCACTTTTCTTTTTTATTAGTGTATATGAGTTTTATAAAGAGGTTTTGTAATGGTATTTCCACACATACATATGATGTACTTTGGTCAAATTCACCCCCTCTGTTATTCTTTCTTATCTACCTCTTTTAACAATTTTAATGGATTTCATTATTCTGTTTCTATACATGCATGTGAAATACTTCGATCATATTTACCTCCCTTCACCTTCTCCTTTCATGCTCTTCCTTTACACTGATTCCCACCTCCAAACAGTCCTCATTTAACAGTTGTGTCATTCATTTTTTTTAAAGCCTAGATTCCATATATGAGAGAGAAGATGTGGTGTTCATCTTCCTCAGTCTGGCTTATTTTGCTTAATATCATTGTTCTCAGTTCCATTTATTTTCCTGAAAATGATATAATTCCATTTTTCTTTATGACTGAATAATATCCACTGTGTACGTATATCAAATTTTCTTTATCCATTAATTAGTTGATGGGCACACCTAGACTGATTCCATAGTTTGGCTATTGTGAATAGTGCTGGTATAAACATGGGTGTGCAGATCTGTATTGTGTGCTAACTTACATCCCTTCACATTTATGCATAGGAGTGATATAGCAGAGTCATATAATACTTCTATTTTTAGTTTATTGAGGACCCTTCATGCTGATTTTCATAGTGTAGGCACTAATTTATACTCTTGCCACCAGAGTATAAGGGTTCCTTTTACCCCACCAGCTGTGCTTTTGGACCCTGCCCAACAGCGTCTGTGTGTTGGGGCAGGCTATGGAAGTCACATGATTCAGAGGGTCTGGATTTGTGGCCTTCAATCCCACCTGGAAGCAAATACATGTAAGATACAGCTCCTGGAGGCAGATTTCAGTGCCTTCAGACCGCACCCAGCAGTTTGGCTTGCCTTAGGGGTCAGCGGGAGGTGGGTGTGGAAATCACATTGTTTGGTGGGCCTGGGCTTGGGGTTCTCAGTCCTACCTGACATCCAACACACACAGCCAGGAGGCAAGACCCAGAGCCAAATACTATGTTAGCCACAGTGCTCAGTTTCTACTACGACCCTCAAGCGATGGCCTCTGACCACCAATCCCTTCACCACTGGGATTTCCTAATGCTTGAACTTCTCTAGGGGTCCATGTTAGATGCTATCCCTGTCCACAACCACCTCCTCTCCCAGGGACTGTGTCGGGGTATCTCAAGACTCCCTAAGCTATGATTGTTCCTGTTTTCATCACCCAGTGTAACTAGGTGTCAATAAACCCCTTCCTCCTCAAGATGGCCTCTTGTTTAGAGCCCTCTGAGACAAGACAGGTTAGCCATTCACATCACAGCAGTCACTGTCTCATCAAATCCCTTCACTGGGTTTAAAGTTTGCAGGAGATATGGGATTATCCTGCAGCTAGAATTGCCAGTCTGTCACTAAGGCCATCTGGCTTAACTTTGGGCTTGTATCTTCAGCTTCTCCTTCCCTTCCTGCGGAATCAGGAATGGAGCTTGCTGCTTTTCTCTGTTGCCTAGGTTTCTCCATTCTTTTCTGCTGTCCTGCCACCTCTTTCGTGATTCCTAATGCTTTTGCTCTCTATCTTCAGAATAGTCTCTTCTTTGTACCTGACTCTTTTCATTCATGGAGTCAAAATTCACCATCTCGCTCCATCTTCATTTCTTCTCTCTCAAGGTGTTATTCTTAAGAGATGAATGACTTTGAAAGAGCAAGAAACACCTCTAGCACCTTCACAATTGGTGTCACATTAGTTCAATGATATGCAATTGCAATAATTCTTCTTCTGCCTACTCATTTGCAACTACCCTCTCTTCTAAGAAATGTATATCTAATTCCCCCTTAAGTGTAACTGAACAAAACCTATCATTGTAATATTTACCATATTTCTTAGGACTTTGATTTGTCCACAAAATGTACAACTTTTTTCTAGATGGTTTTTAATGGCTTCTTATTTTGGAAATTATGGAATCTCTTCATCTAGATGCAATGCAGGTATTATACTCATCTTGATGAAATCAGTCTATACTGGTGTAGATTAATCTGCCCGCACTTTCATGTTATTGTTTTCAACAACTCAACCCTTTAGATTAACATCAGTTTCCTCATCTGTGTGCCTACAACCTAGGTTTGAATGTTTCATGCGTTAAAGTACTTTGAACAATTCCTGCCACATAGTAAGTGTTAAATAAATACTATGTAGTAAGTTCTAGATATTATTAAATAAATAAGCATTAAATGTGATTTGTGTTGAGTTCACTGGTACCAAGAAAAATACTTTCCAACTCCATGAACTTTCATCAGGTATTGAGGCCACACAATTAACCCTTCTTTGTCTTTTCCACTTGTGTCTAATTTATGTTCCAATCTGAACAGAGTGTTTAAAGCATATTTATACAGTCTTATAAATAAGTTGTACTTATGTCTGACATCGGCATTAGAAGAACAGATTAGTACTGATAAGCATCTTCTCTTTCTATCTTGACCACACAGTAACTCTTGCAGTGCCTTCCAATGTTACCAGGCTGACCTAAACACTAAAAATAATACTTAGTACAAGCTGGGTACCAGTGGCTCATGCCTATAATCCTAGCTACTCAGAAGGCAGAGATCCAGAGGATCACTGTTCAAAGTCAGTCCCAGAAAATAGTTTGTGAAATCCTATCTTGAAAAGTCCTTCACAAAATAGGACTGGTGGAAATGGAATTTTATGCAGCCATGAAGAAGAATGAAATGTTATCATTTGCTGGTAAATGGGTGGAATTGGAGAATATCATTCTGAGTTAGGTTAGCCTGGCCCAAAAGACCAAAAATCGTATGTTCTCCCTCATATGTGGACATTAGATCAAGGGCAAACACAACAAGGGGATTGAACTTTGATCACAAGATAAAAGCGAGAGCACGCAAGGGAGATATGAGGATAGGTAAGACACCTAAAAAATTAGCTAGCATTTGTTGCCCTCAATGCAGAGAAAGTAAAACAGATACCTTAAAAGCAACTGAGGCCAATAGGAAAAGGGGACCAGGAACTAGAGAAAAGGTTAGATCAAAAAGAATTAACCTAGAAGGTAACACACATGCACAGGAAATTAATGTGAGTCAACTCCTTGTATAGCTATCCTTATCTCAACTAGCAAGAACCCTCATTCCTTCCTATTATTGCTTATACTCCCTGCTCATAAAAATTAGAGATAAGGGCAAAATAGTTTCTGCCAGGTATCAAGGGGGTGGGGGGAAGAAGAAGGGGGTGGAGTGGGTGGTAAGGGAGGTGGTGGGGGCAGAGGGGAGAAATGACCCAAGCATTGTATGCACATATGAATAATAAAATAATAATAATAATAATAAAGAATACACAGAAAAAAAAATAGAACTGGTGGAGTGGCTCAAGGTGTAGGACCTAAATTCAAACCCAAGTACTGCAAAAAGAAAAAATTCTTAGTGCAGGTCCTAATATCTGTGTAACCCTCTCACACACATCAGGTTTTCTAATTCCTAATTTGCTTGTCTTTAATCCTAGCTACTTGGGATGTGGAAATTGTGAGGATCATGGTTCAAGGCAAGTCCAGACAAGAAGCTCATAAGACCCCTTTCAACCAATAAAAGCTGGGAATGGTGGCTTGTACCTGTCATCTCATCTATGTGGAAAGTATAAATAGTTGGACTGCTGTCCAGGCTGGCCTGCCTGGGCATAAATTTGAGACCCTATTCCAAAAATACCTAAAGTAAAAAGGGTTGGGGTGTGTGGTTCAAATGGTAAAGTGCCTGCTTTACCAAGCACAAGGCCTTGAGATTAAACCCTAGTACTTAAAAAAAATTAGGGCAAACATCTTAACATCTTGTGGAAAAACACCTGAACAAAATTCGTGAAATGGACTAGGTGTGTCTCTTTGGAGGTATGGCAACTTTAGTCATGGTTTGCATGAAGAAATGCTATTTGTCCATATTTCAGAGTTTTAAAGGTCAATCCAAATCCAAAAAAAAATTTAAAGTTGCCCATTGGAGTAATTGGTAACAGCAGACCTAGTTATCACAAAATAATCCTTGGGAATCTCTAGCCAATTTATAATTGATTATTCACATGTGTCAAAAGCCAAAATGAATGCAGTAACAAAAATACTATCTATAGACTTTATTCATCTCTTACCCACAAAGACACATGAAACAGAAATTTTAAGTAAAAAGAGCAAGGCAGGGTATCTCAGCATATGTTTGTAATTCCAGAACTCAAGTGACAGAGGCAGTAAGACCGTGAGTTCAAGGCCAGCCTGGGATACATAGAAAGACTTCATCTGAAACCACCCCCCAACACACAAATAATTTTTCCATGTTATAAGTAAAAAATGAGCATAGAAACAACACAACAAAAGCATGAGATTATTGTTGATATTTTTATAGTCAAAATAATTGCCATGATAAGTCATGGTGATCCTTGTTTAGGATATAGATCAGTATATTCATTACTGAGCAGACTATTGGAGACTGAGTATTTGCAAAGAAGGAGCTGAGAAAGGGGAATTTGGTAGTTAGAAAAGAGGACAGTTGGACTAGAAGGGGACTGACCTGATATGAAGAGCCCTCAGTTCAAGCAATGAACAAAAAAACGCATTTCTTTTCCTGGCTCCATAAATTGTGTCTAACTGCTTAAGCCTGATTTCCCAACTAGGACACAGCAGTGGTCAGCCTGACATAAACTCATAGACAGGAGGCCCCTCTAGATTTATGTAAAGCTGGGAAGATTCTAATTTTTTTGTTCTTTCTTTCCTTCCCACTGGAATGCCATGGGAAGTCTTAGATGTGTCCCAGAAACTAGAAGGGAGCAACTAAGCTTAATATGATGAAATAAAATCAGAGCTTATGATCTAATACATTTCTAACAGCAAACAATCTGAATTTACATCAGAATTTTGCAACTCTAGCTATTTCTGTGTGTATCAAGCACATGCAATTCATATATCTCTCCAGGTATTCCATAGAACAAACCAAATTATAGGCCCACTTTTCTTGTTAAATTATAGCTAAGGAGAAATCACACTTGGGACTTGAGTGGGATATTAGCTTCATTCATTAGTGTAATAGATGCTTACTCTGTGTGTGTGTGTGTGTGTGTGCATGTGTGTATGTGTGTGGTGTGTAAAGGCACAAACCATCAAAGGCTGATGCCCTTAAATATATTTTACTCTACAAGGGAAGTTAAGCTTTATAGTGGCAACTCCACCACAGGCCTATATGCTGTGATATTTCAGTTAGACACTGAAGATATTTAATGGGAAGAGAGTATAGGTATTCTACATGGAGGAAGCTTAAATGCCATGGAACAGAGGCAACGAAGTTCAGATGTTTATGGGAAATAATCCATTTATTAATTTCATAAATATTTATAGAGTACTTAGTATGTGACAAACACTGTTCTAGATCTTGGAAATCCAGTATTAAGAAAGTGAAAACCTTTGCTTTTATGAGAGTTACATTCTGAGACACAGGGGACAGATGGTAAACAAACCAATTATATAATTTCAGATAGTGATAAGTATTATGATGAAAATGAAGCAAAATAATAAGACAGGACATGACTGGGGTGGACTGTATTAGGGTGGATGGGGAGGAATTTGTTTTTACTGGGAAGTAGGGTCTATGAATAAGAGAGAGGATAGGAAACTGGAAATGTCTGTATGGGGATACTGTGATACATGTTGACTGTCAGGCCTGGTTAGCATTTCTAGAAATACTAAGTAATTCCATTTTTGAGGACACAATACTCTTGCTCACTTTCCTGACCAATGGACTTTTCTAAAACTCTCTGACAAATGTGTTAAGAAGGAAAGGCCTGAGAATGGATAGGTAGAACTTGGATGTGGAGCATATAAAGGATTAGAAAAAGAAAGAAAAGCATAAAAACCAGGAAAATGTGATGGAGTTATTTCAAGGTTAATAAGAACATATCATCCCAAGAGGTCAAGCCATCAAAATACGCTGTCTTCATTTTTGCCAATTTTATAGAAAGATCAACTAATAAAACTCGACACTAAAATATAAGAAGAAAAAAGTTACTGCTTTTTATAAAATTACAGGGCATACTATTTATAAAGCCCTAGAAAAGATTGATCTTAAGGTGGCAAGTAAGGTTGAGTGTAGCCCCAAAATTATATGCTAAGTGTTTACTTTCCCCACTTTCATTCAATTTATGGAATATTTTTTCAAAGTTTTGGACTCATAGGTAGATGTTGGGATGTGTTTTTCAGCTTTTGTTATTATAACAAATATCTGAGATAATAAGCCTAAAAAAGAAGTAAGGTTTATTTTGGATCACAATGCTCCATTGCTTATGGCAAAGCAGTGTATAGTGGTGAAGGAGCAAGGTGGAGGAAGGTGCTCATCTTATGGCATTTGGGAAGTGAAAGGGAAAGAGAAAAAGAAAGAGAAAGAGACAGGTTTCCCTTATCCCTCTCGGGCATGTCCTCAATGACCTAAGACCTCCTACCAGCCCTACCTCTTAAAGGTTTCCACCAACTTCCAAATAATGCCAAGTTAAGGACCAAACCTTTAATACATGGGCCTTTGGGAGACATTCTGGATTCAAACTGTAGCATGGGAAATTAGTAAGTACATCAGTGTTAATGATGACCAGAGCACTAGGTGGAGTAGCTAGGCAAGAAGTAAAGAGTCAGATGAAAAGAAGGAATAGGAATCATATGTACACTAATCAACTTGGGTTGCAAAAATGAAATAGTGTACACTGAAGGGCATAAACAATAGCAATTTATTTTCTCTTAGTTCTGGAGCCTGGAAGTCTAAGATCAAAGTTCTGGCCAATTTAGTTTTTGGTGTTGGTATTTTTCTTTCTTTTTCTAATCCTTAATATGGTGCACAATAAAACCCCATTTCTTATTCTCTGTTCTTTCCTTCCTAACAGTCCTTTTCTTCCTAACAATCATTTTTCAGCAAATGATTTCAACATTACCTATTTCTTTGCTGTCATTCAGCTTAATTTTTGTGAACTCTTTCTTCTCATAAGACTTACTGCTGATAGCTATTTTATGAGCCTCAGAATATGAGATCTAAGTGAAGTATAGTAGTACAGGATTATAAGGTGGCCAACAGAATTCAACTAACAGTTTTTGCCTCAAAAATATTTAAGATAAGAGTTTCCACTACAACTCACATGCTAAAACTTTCTTTAAAAATTCGCAGTTTCAGATTTTGGAAAAGGGATACTCAACTGTACAAGTGTTCTAGGGGAAGTGGCTACAACTTAACTTCTGAGTCATCTTTTGGAGGATTCATCATGATGTCTCTGCTGTTAAGATTTCAATGTTTGCTTTTTTGTGATAGCTGTTCTTTCTACTCAAAGTCAGCTGTCACTTTGTTGTCATTAAACTTCCATCTAACTTCATGTCAAAAAAAAATCTCATCTTCATTCTAGGCATGGTGGTGCATGCTTCTAACTCTAGCACTTGAACTGCTGAGCCAGGAGGATAGAGATTTCCAGGCCAGTCTGGGCTACATAGCAAGATCCTGTGTCACAAAAAATTCTTATCCCCTTGCTGACTTGTAGATGGCTACCTTGCTTCGTACTCACATGGGTTTTCATTGGTGTGTGTGTGTGTGTGTGTGTGTGTGTGTGGTGGATCTCTCTGGTGTTATTTCTTAAGAGGATACTAATCCTATTGGATCAGGGCCTTACCCTTACAACTTCATTTAACATTAATTTCTTCTTTAGAGGTGCCTGTCTTCAAATAAAGCCACATCGAAGATACAAATTTTGAGGGCACACACATTCATTCCATAAAAATACAGAAAAAGGGATAGAGCTTCTAACTGAAGCAAAAAGTAGAAACATTTTACTATAATTGAACAATAAATTGAGCTTCTTGGAAAAACAGAGAAATATTCTAGGCAGTGTGAATTCAAGTCAGTGGGTAATCTCTTCAGTATCTTAAGCCTCATTCTCTAGCTTTGCGGCTTCTGTCAAAGTAGTTTCAGATATTGACATGAATTGCATTGCTGGTGAGGAAGGGGATGTATTTTGGGGCTAGAACATTTATCACACTTTATAGGCTTTTTTCTTTTTTTATTATATTATTGTTGTACTGGGAATACATCGTGATATTTACAAAGCTCTTACAATAGATTATAGTTGAATTCACCCTCTCCATCCTTCTTCTTTATTCCTCTTTCTCCCCATCCCTGGAATAGTTTCAACAGGTCTTATCTTTCCATTTTCATATATGAGTACATAATATTTTCACCTCATTAAGCCTCCTTCACCCTATAGACTTTTTTTTTTCTACATGGAATGCTCATTTCAAACACTGATTTCATCCTTTGAGGCACTGGTGGCAGATTTCAGGTCATGTAAGATTTGGACCCAGGTTGGTGTTTATGCCCACAAAAATGAATGATTGGGATTTTTGAACTATCCATGAAAAAGCAAGAATAAAAGAAAACAAGAGAAAAGCCACAAAATGCAAGCAGATTGTGTCAAATGTGATAGGGATTTGCAAATCCTGTCAGCGGTTCAAGTTCACAACATACTTTTTTTTTTTACCCAAAAATGCTAAAGAAGGTCACCTAGGTTAATTCTTTGTATTCAAGTCAGTTTAAAAAATGATTTTATTCTTGCCAGGTGCTGGTGGCGCACACCTGTAATCCTAGCTACTCAGTTGGCAGAGATCAGGAGGATCGTAGTTCAAAGCCATTCTGGGCAAATAGTTTGCAAGACACTACCTTGAAAAAACCCATCACAAAAAAAGGGCTGGGGGAGTGGCTCAAGGTGTAGGCCCTGAGTTCAAACCCTACTACCACAAAAAATGATTTTATTCTCAAAGTTACAAATACCTATGGAACAACTGGAAACAGGCTTATTGGTCATTAAACTACACCATGTTTTTGTTTTAGATGTCCTGGGTTGGTCAATGTAATGCACACAGTGCAAAGGGTCACACAATCATTTGAAGGATGACTATATGAATAAATTAATACTAATTTCTTAAATGGCTTGTGTCATTCTTCAGTTGCTTTTAGCTTGTCTCAACTTTCTTTGAGTTCAACTTGGGTTTTTGGCTCCTACTGGGGTTTGAATTCAGGGCTTTGCACTTGCTAGGCAGGTGCTGTATCACTTCTGCCATGTCCCCAGCCCTGTTTTGCTTTAGCTAATTTTTTTTTTTTGGAAAAGGTCTCAATTTTTCCTTGGTGTTGGCCTCAGTCCTCCTTATCTATGTTTCCTTAGTAGTTCAGATTATAGGCACATGCCACCATGCCTGGTATATTGGTTGAGATGGGACTTCACTAATTTTTTTGCCCTGGCTGGCCTGTAACCATGAGCTGTCTTCACCTCCCAAATAGTTGGAATTATGGGCATGTGCCCCAATGACTGATACTTCTACTTGGTTCTTTTTTTTTTTTTTCTTGCAACTAGTAGGGTTTGAACTCAGGGTCTTGCAATTGCTATGCAGGCACTCTACCATGCCCCCAACACATTTCTGTGTTAGTTACTTTTCAGGTTGTGTCTCCTATGATCTTCTTACCTGTACCCTCCATTTAGCTGTGATCCCAGGAGCATATCACTGCACCTGGTTTTTGTTGAGATGCGGTCTCACCAAGTTTTTGCCTGGGCTGATCTCAAACCACTGTCCTCCCAATCTCTGCCTCCCAAGTAGCTGGGAAAAGTAGAAAGGGAAATAATTCCTAATCATTGAGAACCTTTCAAAATGGAGAGTCCAAGAAAACCAGTCATTATCTAGCTAGCCAAGGTAGTACATGCTTGTGACTCCAGCACAGCACTTGGGAGGCAGAGGCTGGAGCATAGCAAGTTCTAAGCCAGTCTGTGACTACACAGCCAGTTTAAGGCCAACCTGAGCTACATACTTGTCTCAAAAAGCCAAAAAAAAAAGATTGTCAGTGTCTAAAAGTATATGCATACTTGGGAAAACAAGCAAGTATAATGTAACACCAAGATTTTTTTCTTCACTCTCCCTTTTCTTCATTCCCAATTCAACCAATTTTTATAGAGTATTTTCTACTTACCAGGATATTTGTTAGGTTCTGGATAAAATGATGGTTTCTTGGAACCTCCATGCCAGCAAAAAATGCAAGAAATAAAAGTTGATTAGACTACAATGTTGTGTGATAACTGCTATCCTAGAGACTGGTACAAGTGTTGCTATAACTTACAAGGGTCACCTTTCCCAGATGAGACAATTCAAGTTGGAAATGACATGGGCAGAAGGTGAAGATGAGCAAGTCATGGAAAAGACAGAGAATTGTAGAGACAATTATAGTCCTGGGAGCACCTTGTTTAAAGGCAGAGAAGCACATCTGAGTGCTGATTTAGTGAGCGACAAGAGGTGTGGTAAAGCTGGAATATATATAGAGAGAGTGGTATTGAGTCAAGAGATAAGACTCAGATGAACCTCTGAATGTCATACTAATTTGACACTTTTTCCTAAAAGCACTCCTAAAACCTTTGAGGGTTTTACCAGTGGATTGGCATGATCAAATGTGTTTTTGAATGACAGTGCCAGTAGGAGTGTGGCAAATGGATTGAAGGTGTAGTGTGAGAATCATAGTCCAGGATCAAGTTAGAAACTATTGTAGTAATCCAGACAAGTAGTATGAGGTCCTGAATTAGACTGTTAACTATTTCCCAAAGATATAAAAACATATGTCTTACCCAATCCTGGGCCAGATGTTTTAGTAAGTTATTTAGAAAAAAAGGAGGTAATATCTGCTTGCAGGCAGGGCTAGATAATTTCTTTTATTATAAAACAAAACAAAACCTGTCAATGCATTTCAAAACCATATGATATTTTAGAATTCCTCAAGAAAGAAAACACTAAATAAGCAGACGTTCACTCATCCATGTTTACAAATAGTCTACCCTCCTTTTCAGGCAGCCCTCTACAGATTAATCTAAATCAAACCCATAAATCTTAATCACATCATATGTTTGGTCATCTGCAATGTATTTTTAAGTCTCTGCAGGTATTATCCTATGACATGATGAATAAGTGATCTGGAAAGATCAAAGTTATTCGATCTGGTTCTGTGACTTATAATTTCCAAATCAACATGAAGAGAAAATAGCAGGCATCAAACATCCATCTATGCTTGTACCAGGTCACACACTGTAATTCCATCCAAGCACAAGTTTCCATGGTAAACAGGGCAAGGCCTGCCAATACTTCACAGGTTTCCAAAAAGCAGCTCTGTCCCTCTTGGGAGAACTTTGTAACTGGAAAAGAAAATCTTTACAGATGAAATCTCCAGCAAAATAAAGTCACAGACTGTATTTCTGCAGAAGGTCTTTTGCCAAATATCTCATCAACAAGTATGGCGCTGGCAGCAACCCATCTTACGGTAGAGGTGGCAAAATGCTCCCGCCAATACTTGTTTTCATTTGCTCACAACTTCCTAGAAAAAAAGCTTATTCTGAGTTGAAATTTTCCATGTTTCATCCTAGTCCAAAGGTGACTTAAATTTTTTTGGAAAGTTGAATTAAATTCAAATAAAATTTGTAAAGTTTAGTCATTTGGGGAGCTATGTGTACACAAACATCTCACTGGGTAACATCAAAAAATTACATTTTCCTTTTCTTTATGACTTTTGGAAGACAAACTCCTTGTGGCTGATCCTTTTGAAAGGATTTAACCCTGTTAGGATCAGGAAATCAACCATTTAAAAAATTTATTCAAGCAGATTTTTGTCTATAAGAGCTAATAAATTAAGGCTTTATATATTAATTCCACTAGTAGTAATTTTTAAATTTGGGATGACTTTGTATATAAAAAGATCTTTAAAAATAAGTGTTTAATTCAATTAAACTCAACAAATCTACTAAGTATCAGGTACTTAATGAGGAATTGTATTATTTGATAGTAGACATAAAAATACTTAAAGAAGATAATAGTATGGAGCAGATTATAATGCCTGTTAGAGCAGAAGCATAAACAATGTGATTTGGGAGTGCAGAAATGGAAGAAATTAATGTTGACTAGAGGACAGGAAACATTTATTCTGAGTTGTGAGGGGCTGAGGGGGGCAAAGATCAATGAGTTGGGAAGAATATATCAGAATAGATACCAGCCATAAAAGTTAGAAATAAGACTCCTCAAGGTGGCTGGAGTGTTTGATACAAGAGGAAGGAGGAGGAAATGCAGTGGAAAACAGACTGTTTTCAATGTGTGCCATCTGTATTTTGGGTAGATGGTTCTTTGTTATTTCAGGAAATGTATACCTCTGGTTTCAGCCTTATAAAAGCCAGTAGTGTTCTCTGTCTTAGGGACCACTGAAAGGAATCCTCCCCTAACATTTCAAATACCCACTGGGAGAGGCAACACCATCCTTTAGAAAACAACTCAGAGAGCATTAGCTGCCAAGTTTCAGGGCAGTACCTGGTTCTTAGGTGGTGAGAGATTGCAGAATGGTTTTGACAAGAGAAAGGACGTGATCAAACTTGAAAGTCCAGACAATCACTCTGAAGACTGACTTAGAGGAGGGAAAAATTGGGAAGGAGGATGACCAATTCATTCAATTGTAATCATACAGGCAAGAGTCAGTGTGCACTTGAACTAAAAAATTTCATCACTTTCATGCTTGAAAACATTAATAGACACTTAAAGCTATTCTTCCTGCCTCTAAAACTCCTTAGTACTGCACTGCAGAACTCTTTGTGCTGTAGCTGCTTTCCTGTTTTTTCTTTCCCCAAATTAATATCATATGGTAAATTCAGCATTACAAAAACAAGATTCTTAGAGGGTGATCATAACACCCTTTCTACAACACATTTTCTAATTATAGAATAAACCCGTGGGGGATGGAAAGCTCTATTTTAAAAACAAGACAAAAAGAAAGCTGTTTGTTTCCTTTTAGATAGTATTTGGATTCTTTCACTTCTTGTTTCCCCCCTCCTTCTAAAGGAAGGCTCTGTTGACAGTAGACTGAACTATTTTGAATCCCAGATGTTGGAGCAGTGCAAACTCAAATTGGATAGACAGATGGAGCCTGTCAGAGCAGTGACCAAAACAGAAGACAGTGCCCAAGGCAAGGGAGGCAAAGAGATAATTCCACCAATCTCATGTGTGAAGGAAATCCATGAGACTGGTGGTGAAGGCCAGAGAGGCATGGCTACCCTGAAAAGCACCAATTTGTATTAAAAGGGTGTCCTGACTCAACACAGCAGCTGTGACTGCATCCTGTAATGTATCCTCTCCCAGCTGCTGAAATACTGCTGCCTTCTGGTTTTCTGGAGGCACTTTGGAAGGGACTCTACTGACAGAAGATAAACCACAGACATGCTATGCTTAGATTTTCCTTGAAAAATCCCCTTCAGGATTCTTTCAGGTGGTTTTTTTGTTTGAAACAAAATGAGATTTCAGTACACTAAGCATCTGAAAACTTGTACCACATTTATGCAGATGGTACCAAGGACTGGAATGCACAAGTCAAATCTGATCCTATTCATTAGAGGGACTCTTATTCTCTAAACCTCATCCTTTGGACCATGTTCCTGGTAAAGATTTCCAAAACTGACTCAGGTCTCCACCCAGATTTCCTGGGGCTATATTCCTATGGGGTTTCCTTGTGAAAACTTTCTGAGTTTGCTCTTCATTGAGGAGTATAAAGAAAAACTAATGATAGCAATGTTTCTCATTTCTGTGTGCTTTATATGTGATGAAGCATTTTCATATACTTTGGTTCATTAAATCCTCCAAAACTCAGATAGTTTAAGGGACTAACCCAAGAAGTTTCCTCCTCAATAATTTAATATTAAAAGACCAGTGTTTTGATGCCATGAATTGATGTAAAGAGGACCAGAGACTTCTGAATAATAAGATCTTCCAGCTCTGATCTAGGGTCTGCTGCTTCAAACAGTGAGCATCAGATCCATTGGCAGTCCCCAGCACTGTGTTTCAGAAGTACTGGCACCAACTTTTGTGGATCATGGCCCTCTGTGACATGGAATATCAGTGCCCCCCAGTTCCTGGTGACCACTGTTACATACAATGACTCCTTACTAGCATTTTCTGCTGGTTGTGGAAACTACCAATATCTCCTACCAACAGCTCTTTGAAGGTGCCTGGGTCATCCTGGCTTTTGGTTCCTGGAACAGCTCCTTGGCAGGCACAGTTCAGTGCTGCAATCTCAGTACCTCCTATAACGGTAGATCACAGCTCTGGTGCTGAATAGCTCTTATCAAAATTTCTTCAGACTGGTCCCCAAAGAGACTTGGGGAAGCAAAAGTATGTGAGGGCTTGATACTTCACTTTGTTGTTAGGATTTTCTGGACTCTGAGACAGTCTATTAAATCTCTAGCAGTTTAGAGTGAGTGCCTTGATGATTTTCTTAGAAGTCATATGTGTAGTCATTCCACAAACTTTCTCTGCATATGCACACTCTTTCTCTCCTCATGCATTCATGTGAAATAAGCTCAAGAAATTGCCCTAGGTAGCTCCAAATTCTCAGCGTCTCTTGATTTTTTTCTAACAGTGACACTCTATTATATAGAACTCAAAAATGGCTCCCACTTGCCAATAATAATAAAGTAAGACTTATTTAGGTTACATGCCCCAAATCTAACCTAAATGTTTTCTATTCATTTTTTAAATCCTCCTAACACTCCCCTGAGGAAAGTGCCATTGTAAGCCTCTTTTTACAAATGAGAATAAGAAGGCTTATAAAGTAAAACAAACAAATAAAAACTTTCTAAAGAGGTAATGAATGAGAAATCTATCTTCTGGCAGCTTGTGAATTTCAGAAGTTTCTCGCTGATAAGAAATCTATAGAGCATCCAAAAATTTGAATGCATCTTTTAGTCTCCTTACAAAATGCCCTATTTTCTCAGAAAGCAGACCTCTTAAACCTCATATGGTCTAGGCAGACCTTTATTGTAGACACTTTCTCTTACCCAAAAGTCAGTCTTCATTTTTCCTTGCTAATGCCCTGATTTTGTTTAAGTAGCAGTGCGCTGCTGAGCTCCAAGGGATTGGATCATCCTTGGCCTCATTCAACCATAGTAATTCCATTCTCTTTTGCATGTTTGGTATAGGGGCAGGCATGTGACCCAGTTTTGAATGAGTTAGGAGATCTTCAGGGAGCTTTAAGTCTTCTTAAATCTCATAGTCTTCTCTGAGTGAAGATGGAGTCACATGAGGAAAAAGCCCCTTTATCCTTATCCTTCCTCTTCCTATTTTGGAAAGTGTTGAATGAGAAATTGGTATGTGAGGTTGGGAAGATATGGCATGAGATTACAAGCTTGAGGACAGAAACAAATATCCTGTGGATGGCACAGTGTAACAGTGAAAAATAAACTTGGTCTTTGTTAATGACATTGAGCCCCACAAATTAATCCTGGGATCACTTCTGGATTTCTCGTGAGACCAACAATAAATGTGCTCATATTTATGCAATTACTACATAAAACGTGAGTAGTATGTGCCAGTTCACAAACTCTTTGTGTAGAGATGAGAGAAATTGAGAAGAGATAAAAGAAATTGAGACTAAAGATTTGGATACTTTACAAATTGCAAAATCCAAGGCAGTGACCAGTGTACTTTTATCATTAACTAGGTAACCAACCAACGCAGGATGTGCTGGAATTGGAAACAATGACAACAATAACAAGTGGCCCTTTACTATAGTTTAGTTGAATGTTTTCTTACTACCAACTAAGTATTTCTTAAGCAGGTTAGGGCAGAATGCTCACTTGCTAAATAAAGTGAAAGTGTGAGGTTGGCAACATTTGGCCTAGTGCTTTCTGGCTAGCCTGTTATTCTTCCCTTCCTCTCCCCATTTCTTGTTTTTGATCTTAACTTGACAACCAATTAGTCTTTAATACAGCTTTAAAAAAGAAGTTCCCACAAAGCCTGGGGCTTGAGGAAAATCATTGACCTCTCTGAATTTCAGTTTCCTGTTTATAAAATGAGGATAATGTGACAGCAATTGTATAAATGTACAACAACCCTCCTTTTTTTCTGTGTTTGATACGACTTTATGAAGCTTTCTATAAGCATGGCCACATATAATTCTCTTAACAATCTTATGATGTTTGTGGTAGAACTTTATCTCCGTTACATGAGTGAGGACCGTGGCTCACCATCACACAGCTAGTAAAAGGAGCCCTGATTTGAAGCCTCGTCATCACTAGAGTATTTTCATTTGACTACTGTATTGCAGTTTCTTACTATAACTGTAAGAAATTGTTACTATTATGTAATGAAAAAATTGTATTAAAATGGCTTATTGAGTGATTTTTGTCTGTGTGAACCATCCATTCATATCACTGCGTAGTGACAGTACATGTGGAGTTGCTATGGTCTGATATGTCCCAAGGAACTCATGGGTTGGAAGATTAGTCCATAATGCAACAGTATTCAGAGGTGGTGGGAACTTTAAAAGATAATTGCGTCATTAAGAGTGATTAATTTTATTCGTGTGGGACTGGATTAGTTACCACAGAGCAGGCTGTTATGATACAAAGCTGAGCCTTTGTGCTTTGCCTCTTCTGCGTGAATCTACTGGTCCTGCTGCTTTTCTGCTGTATTATGACACACTGCTAGCCTTCTCTCTTGGACTTCTGGCCTCCAGAACTGTTTGCCAAAGTAAATGTCTTTCCTTTGTAAATTGCCCAGTCTCAGATATTCTTTTGTAGCTACAGAAAACAGACTAAGATAGTAATGAACTATTTTAGAGCACCAGAAAGAAAGAAAAACATCAGCTGGAAAATTCTGGTTGGTTTCCTGTTCAGGAGTTTCCTAAAAGTAAACTTAATTATCATGTTGATATTAGTAGATTAGAACATGTGGCTCGCTGGGAATATATTGCCAGCTGGATCAACCTTTTCATGTTGATCACTGAACAGCCAGAGGTGGTGGGAAGATCTATTTTGCTCCTAGGTAATCAGCTTCTCTGATAGAAGGTAAGGCTCAGTCCAGAAAACATAAAGGCCAGGAATCAAAGGAGTTGGCATGCAGGGTTGGCTCCTTTACCACCTGGCCCAGTGACATTGGGCTAGTCACTTAGCCCTTCCAAGTGTCATCTGTGTTTGTGGTAAGGTTCAAATGAAATGATAAGCTAAAAGTTGCTTGTAGACTGTAAGACTTGTGAATGTAATTGTTCTTATTTTGTATTGATATTTATATTGCTGCCCAGCTCTTGATATTGATACAGTAGTATACATGGACAATGTACCATGCTTTAGTGAAAATTTTGTAACTGAATACAAAAATTGCCTGAGACTACCCAGATAATCAGCTGCCAACAAGGCTGATACCCAACTCACCTGGTTTCCAGGCTAGGTTCTTTCCCTTGTCCTACACAGCCTTATTTACATTATTAGAATTATCCTGAGTAGCTGTTCAAAGAAATTGTCACAAAATACCTAAAAAAAAAATGAAAACTCTGAAATACTCAGATGATTTATACATTTTCATTCATTTCACAAGACACACAGATAGTTGAATAATATTTTTAACAACATATAATCATGCTTAAATAATTCAATAGCATTCCTTGCATCATTTCTGAGAATTACATATAACCACAAAGAAAATGTTAAATCAAGCGGGTGAAAATTTATATTTGAACAATTTTTTTGATCTTCTGTTTCATAGGCAGGTCTCTAAAAGAAGTCTTTTGCTTGTGTGGAGCATAATGTAAACATTTATCTCAGATCATCCACAAGGAGATACATAGTGATGAAACAATAACAAAAAGAAGGGCATGCCAGACATGGCAAGACCTGAGGGTCATGGTGGACCATTAGCCAAACATGAATCTACAGTGGTTTATTGTGAAAACGAATATTATGGTTAGTATTTCAAGTGGAGTAAGATGAAATATAGCCAGGATTGTAGTAATTTTCCTATTATTCTCAGTGTTTGTCAGTCCCTTAACTTAGTATTGAATCTACTTTCATACTTTTATTCAAGCAAATTGGATAAATGGCAAAGGGATAGTAGAAAAGAAGAAACTCATAATACGCATAAAGAAAAGATTTCAATCATGTGAATGATTGTTAGAAGATGTTACTAGCTTCTAGAACAGGAGGGAAGGTTGGAGGAGATATTCATTGAGAATTAGATGGCAAATTAATAGCTGATATTTATTGGGTACTAATGCCATGCATGATAAGTGCCACTCATGAAGGATTCTGTGTAATTCTCACAAAACTATATATTAAGCACTATTATCTGCATTTAATAAATAAGGAGACAGGTTGAGAGATGTTTAATAACCTCTCTGAGCTCACACACTAGAAAGAAGATGAGATGATACTATTGGTCACCAACCAACAGCTATTCCCTCCTTTTTTTGAAAGAACAACTACAACATTTTCACCGCTGGGGTCAAAGTCCCTCCCCAATGAGAAGAGATGAATTCTAGCTGATCTAATTCAATCATGGTGATGTCGTTCATCTTTCCAAGTAAATGGTTCAATCATGAGAATGAAAAAACAATTTGACTAATGAGATATGAGGAAAACTTTACTGTGGGGCTTCTGGGAAAGCTTATTCTTGCTCTTAAAATTACAGTTTATCCTCTCCCTATCTCCTGGATGCTATGGTGTGAGGTTTTGGTTTGGAGAGCATGTGAAGGGAGAAAAACAAAGACAAAATACTGCATTCTGAGGATGGCAGAATAGAAAGAGATGGAAGGATCCTTCTGAATTAACCAATCCTAACCCATTCCATTCTCAGGATGTGTTATGGGAAATAATAAATACTTTTACCACTGAAATCACTTATTGTTGGTTTTCATCTATTTGTTGCTGAGTTTATTGTTATTGATGACATGAAAACACTAGAGTTTGAACCATGTCTGTCAGATATCAGAGTCTGCATGCATAACCTCTAGAGAAAACCGAGGGAGACAAATCAAAATTATTTCTATAAAAGCAAAGGGAAAATTAGGGACAATTGGCAAAATGCTTTGGGTGATATGAACATTTTGACAATATTATGTCTTCTAATTAATGAACATGGAATATCTTTCTACTTATTGGTGCCTTCTTCAATTTCTTTCATTAGTGTTTTATGGTTTTCAGTGTACAGGTCTTTCACCAGCTTGGTTAAATTTATTCCTAAGTATTTTAATTTTTTGTAGGTATTATAAGTGGCATTGTTTTCTTGATTTCTTTTTGGATAGTTTGTTATTGGTATATAGAAATGCTACTGGTTTTCATGTGTTGGTTTTGTATTCTGAAACTTTACTGAGTTCTCTTTATCAGTTAAAAATTTTTTTGATGGAATATTTTAGTGATTTCTTTTTTTTCATTTATTCATATGTGCATACAATGTTTGGGTCATTTCTCCCCTCCTACCCCCCACCCCCTCCTGCTCTAGTGATTTCTTTATATAAGAGCATGTGATCTGCAAATAGGGACAGTTTAACTTCTTCCTTTCCAATTTGAATGCTTAATTGTTCTGACTAGAAGTATTACTTAATACTAGAACTTAAAGTATTATGTTGAGTAGAAGTGGTAAGAGCGGGCATTTTTGTCTTGTTCCTGCTCTTAGAGAAAAAGCTTTTCATCATTGAGTATGATGTTAGTTGTAGGTTTGCCATATTTGACCTTTATCTATTGAAGAATATTCCCTATATACCTACATGTTCAGAGTTTTTGTCATGAAAGCATGTTGAATGTTGTCAAGTGCTTTGAGATGTCCATATAATTTTTGTCCATTCTGTCAGTATGGCATATCACATTTAGAGATTTTCATATGCTTAACCTCTTGCATCTCTGGGATAAACCTCACCTGAACATTGTGAATGATTAAGTTTGCTAGTATTGTGGTTGAGGATTTTTGCATCTGTTAACAGGGATATTGACCTATGATTTTTTTTTTTTTCTTGCAGTGTCCTTTAGTATCAGAGTGATGCTGGCCTGGTAAAATGAGTTTTTAAGTATTTCCTCTTCTTAAGGTTTCTGGAAGAGTTTGAGAAGGATTGGTGTTAATTATTCTTTAAATGTTTAGAATTCATCAGTGAAGTCATCACGTCCTGTTTTTCTTTGATGTGAGACTTTTATTATTGATTCAATCTTGTTACTCATTTTTTACTTATATTTTCTATTTCTTCATGATTCAGTCTTGGTAAGTTGCAAGTGTCTAAGAATTTATCCATTTCTTCTAGGTTATCCAATTTGTTGGTGTATATTTATAATATTCTGTTATAATCATTTTTATTTTTGTGGAATAAATTGCAATGTCTCTTTTTTCATTTGTGAAGATTTTGAATTCTTTATCTGATAAGTCACAGATCTTCATTTCTTTTGAGTTGGTTAATAGACTTGTTTTCTTCCTTTGTGCTTTTTCTTGATTCTTCATTCTCCTTATAGGGTTGCTTTGTTGTCTGTACATTTGATACCTCCCCCAGTCTTAGCAGACTGATTTTAATAGAGAGAGACCCTCCCTGTTCAGTAGTGCCTCATATGAAGGTAGACAGAGATTGAACCCTTCTAGACCACAAAAACCTTGTGAAAATAAATGATTGGCTGGGAACTCCTAAACAAGAGAAAAGCATACAAGTGACACAAGGTATGACAATAGCAAGATGAAAATGAAAAACCTCTTTGAAAAGACACTTCTTCACTTAGATACTTAGGGCACACAAGAGTTCTGTAGATAAGGACAAAATATAGATAAACTCACATTACAAAATTATAAAACACAAGAGAAGCAACTCACTGTGAGTGACAGTGTTATCAATTAATAGAACTATCAGTTATCAATTAATAGAACTATCAAATGAGACTGTCAAATACATATACTTAAAATTACATAAAAATAAAATCATAAAGCATAAGAGGATTCTTATACTTTCTTTTAGGAATAAATCCCTTCTGTCCCTCCCCTGTAAACAACAACAACAACAACAAAACACACAAAAACCCAAGATATTTCCAGATAAAATAAAAGTGAAAGAATTTAGCACCAAAGAACCTGGTGAAAAAAATACTGAAGGATATTACTAGAGACAAAGAAAACTGGAATAAGACAGAAGGTATAAGAATGAATAGTGATGGTAGAGAGCTTGCCAGTAAGCATATCAGGATTCTGAAAAAGAATAGACTAATGTTTTTGTAATAAAAGTATAGTAATGTTTATTAAGAAAGGAATTTAGTATAACAGAATAAAAGTGGGGGAAAATTGGGGAAAAAATGGAGAAAGATTTCTTGCTCCCCATGTAGGAAATGGGAGTAGAGACTCCTAGGCATATTTTTAATTCTAGAGAACTTATGGAAATGAAATATGTTGGCAATGAAGTTAGTGTATAGATTTTATGTTACCTATAGATAAAAATAGAAACAGTGTACTTGAAGATAAATCTGAGGAAATTATCTGGAAAGCAATAAAAAGAAGGAAAATGTTAGAAAATATGAAACATCAAGAGATATTGAGGATATAAGAAATTGAAACATATGTCTATTATGAGTTTCGGAGAAAAAATAAGGAGAAGGATGGAGAGGTACTATTCAAAGACAGAAAGGATAAGAATTTTTTCACCATTATTAAAAAACATGAGTCCTGAGATGCAAGAAACACAAGTCAGAAGGCAATCAAGTAATATCCACAAACTGTTAAAAGAAAGTAAATATTAACCTAAATTCTATAGCTGGCTAAACTCTCTTTTAGGAATAAATCCCTCTGGCCCACCCCTCCACCAAAAAAATAAAACCCCACAAAACAAGACATTTTCAGACAAAATAAAAGTAAAATGAGTAGCATCAAAGAACCTTGATGAAGGAAATACTGAAAGATATGATTAAAGAGAAAGAAAACTGGAAGAAGATGGAAAGTATAAGAAGGAATGGTGATGGTTGATGGATGGTGATGGATGGTGATGGTTTGATCTTCAGTACCATATACACACAAAAAAAGGAACTGCTGTGTTCTTTCTTATTGCTGCTGGATGTTTGGTGCCTGTCTTAAGGTTAGTGATAGGGCCTTAGTGTGGAGAGGAGGTAGGGAGACATGTCCCTAACCATGCATATTTATTTCTGTTCACTTACATCTCATTTCCCCATAGGAAGAGTGTTACAAATAGTGATGAGGTTCCTATGCTGGCTGGCTCTTTAAAATCTATTGAACTCAGATGCTACCAACATATAAAACTATCTGATGAAAGAAGTACTTGAGTTCATAAAGAATTATGTGCAAAGAAAGCAGGAGGTTCCTAAGTAACCAAGCCTGAAATCCTGGAGTGCTAGAGGTAGCAGTCAAGGGGATTGGGACAATAAGTACCTGAGCATCAAGTTTCTGAACGAAATCCTATATCCTGAATCTGAAGAAGGTTTCTCCTGGATTCTAATTGGTTTGCTTTTGCTTCAGTGGTTACTGACAATAAAAATGGAAGGACAACAATCTTGGAAAAAATGTGATCAAAAAGGGAAATGATTGTCAACCAACCTTTGGTTTTAACAGAAAGGGCTCTTTCAAGCAAATGCTTCTTTGGCCTACGAGCACAGCTGAGTTGCTTGAAACACACTTTAGTGTTGAACCATTTTTCTGGAAAATAAACTCACTGGCAGACCAAAGACTTGATGATTCTGCAGACATGCAAAAACTAGAAACCATCTATACTGAAGAAATGCTTGAGTCCAGCAAGAAGTGGGCACTGAGGGTCAGGAGAAGGGCGAGGAAACAACAGATGTTCTGGGTTGGCGCCAGTGGTCTGCTGCAGGCAGGCCCATAAACATTCACGAACTTAGCCCATGCTAGGATGGAAGGTAGGGTCAGGGCAGGTGCAGAGTAAAGGGAATTCCCAGGGCTGCTGAAAATGGACAGTTTCTAAGAAAGGGAGCCAAGTCAAATTAAAATTAAAGTTACCTTGTTCCCATACCTACACCCAAGTATAGATGAAATATGGGGGTTCAAAGCACTAGCAGAGGAAAATGGAAATCTAAGCATATCAAGATATTTTGTAGAAAAGAACAGAAATTACCCAAAAGACACAAAGTTAGTGCAGTTTTATCTGAAGTTTTTAAGACCAAATGCACAGTTCTTTGGCTGCAGTAAAGTTAACCTTAAACTTTTGATTAGATTTAAAGGTATTTTTTATAGTGTAGTTAATTGAAGTGAGCCATCAAGAAGTCCTTAAAATATACTGCTTTTCCATAAAGGATTTCAATTTAATAAAGCCACACTTTAAAAAGAATAAAATAGTTAATATTCTAGAAAGGTGCTGACAAGCTTAATTAGCCTTTAATTGGGGAACAGAGATGTCATAATTAAGGAACTTGGCAGGATGAGAGCTGAAGAGCTGGCTTGAAGGGTTATGTTAATTTGAAAAGTAATTTATGCTGCAAGATAATCTTACCTTCTAAACTCCTCTTTTTTTCCCTGTTTCTTTTTTGCTCAGAAAATGCACACAGTGGATTACTATACCATTTTATTCCTCCCTCTCCCCCCACGTATCAGTATAATCACTACCACATCATAGGGGTGGTTTTACTGTTTTCCTCAGTGAACCTTTTATTTTAGCAGAAATCTTTGTATGAAAATCCAGGGAGATACATCAATTCCATTTAACCAATATTTATAGGATGTCTGCTCTGTCAAGCAATGTACCATGGACTGCAGCCATAAAGATAACATGACATGCAAAAGAAGCAGACCAATAAAGCAGTCAGTTCAACATAATAAGCATAAGGGAGCTGAGGAGAACACTGTTCAGCTGAGGTTCGTTATTAATAGGGACCTAGAGTCTAGGATGAGTGTTCTCCATACTGGCTGTACATGGGAATTATCTGAGATTTAAAAATATGTTTCCCAGTTCTTGTCACCTAGATTCTGAGTTAACTACCAGGGTGGGCCTCAGGTCCAGTCTTTTCTAAAAGCTTCCAGCTTAACAACCATTAGCCTAACAATGGGTCGTTTTGTTCCAAAGTCTGGTTTGGTATTCAACCACATTAGGCCTTAATTTTCTCAATGCTAAGTAGGGATAATATTAGCATTTTCCTGGAATGGACATCTGCCTGGCAGCTTGCTTTCCACTGGGAGCTAATATGGTGCCTATGGCTCTGCCAATCCATTACTTACCTACCTCTGGTGAAGAGGGCTGTTCCAATGGCTGGAGTCTGCACCATGGAGTGTCTGACCTGACTATGAAACATAAGATTTAGCAGGGCCATTCAGAGCCCTTCCTTCATTGGGAGAAGATGAGGGAAAAAATGAGGAAAGAAAGCAGAAGGGAGAGAACAAGTGAGAACGTTTCTTTTCCTTTTGACCTTGTCAGTGTAAGCATAGCTGGGGAGCTTCCAGCAGTTAATTTCCCTAGGTATGTCAAGAGTGACTGTCTATAAACGCAGCCAACAGTCAGAGTAAAACAGAGCTGAGAAATGAAAACAGTGACTGAAACCTGGTAACATCATTTAATCTCATGGACTCATCCATTTCTGAAGCCAGGAATATCTACTCCTGGACTTTGCAGTTCTGTGAGACAATCCCCTTTGTTGCTAAGTTATTTTGAGTTGATTTTGTGTTCTTTGTTACCAAAGGTTCTATCTAACAATAAATAGCACAAGGTTTATGTGAGAATAAAATGAAATAACATAGAGACTGTCCATAAGTGCTTGTTGTTGTTGCCATGATCATATGATCTTCTCTTTCCCTTTATAGTTTGCTTTTCATAACTGAACTGGTGAATGGAATGTGGTTTTCAATATTTTCTCCTTTCTATATTATTAATTAGAAACAGCTAAAAACCTTTCATAGTTTCCATAGTTTATTTCTACTTTTTTTAGCTGTGGCTTTCAGTTCATAAAGGTACAAGATGGTTCAAGTCTGTGTATATCCAGACATCTGATTTTTATGCTGTACTAGGCAGAGGAAAAGTACCACTTAAAGGACACCTGTCATTTATATTTTCAGGACAGAATGAAGAATAAGCCTTACTAACCCTTCGAGGTTCACTTAACGTCCCTTACATGCCTACTTCTTTTCCTTGTCCATCTAAGCCCAGCTGCCAATCCAGTTCCAGTTCCATGTTCTCTGTGGAGCTTCTCTCAAACCTTACTTGAATTGACTCACCTTTCCTGGGGTTTCCTTTATGTCCTATTGTGAGTACATACTTTTAAATGTGCAATTATTTTATCTCCTCAACCAGACCTTATTATCACTGAGGGCAAAGGAAGTTTCTGTACCCCTTGCAATCATCTTACAGGTACCAGATTCTCTAAGAGCATTGGCTCAAAAATTGCCATTCAGTTTAGGCAGTTTTCTCAGGGGTAGATGAAATATTTTAACTGGTTGGTTATAATGATTTATTGTGAACTCGGCTCCAAAAAAGCCATCAGCAGTCTTTGGAAGTTATAGCTCTACAACAGAGAATTCTAGCTACCAGGTTTTTTTTCTGCCTTTGTAATTTGAAGCAAAGTTGCCTTGTCTCCTTCTCTTTCCTCTGTTTCATGTTTCATCTATTTCTGCCATGGGGTTACTTAGTAGATTAGCATGGATGGTTAAGCTTCATTGAGGTAAATGTGAAACCTCATTTTTTATATCATAATCTGGTCGAATTCTAGGAGTCGGTGTCACCTTCTAAAAATTGTTTTCCCCTGGCTTTTCTCTTTTTTTGATATGCAGATCAACTATATTTGCCATCCACTTAGGTCATACTTGATATGTGATAGAGCAATGATTACTATAGACAAATTTAAATGGTTAATCATTTATGAGCTTTTTCTCCCCAAATATGATTGAACCCACTGCATTAAAGTCAAGATTGAAATGAAGAGTTATTAGATTCATTCTGTCCTCTGACCCCAAGATCTTATTGCCTTAGTGTTACTTTGAAAGCTCTTCTGTCAAGATTCTGGACCATGAAAGGAGATGATGCTACACGTTAGAGTCAAAGACATACTTTGGCAAAAGTCTACAAGAAGACTTAAAAACTGAAACACTTTTGAAGACTGTAAAACACTGTATGAGTGTGGGCTATTGTTAGAATTAGATGGTTCATGATTTTTTTTGTGTTAGTTTAAAAGCTTATTTACTTCAGGAATTTAAACAGCATCCCAGCATGTCAACACAAAAATGGTTTTATGCAACATGCAGAAGTGACCTTTTCATTGATCACACAGAAAAAACAAGGGAAAATTTAGCACACATGCATGTGTGCACACACATTTATTTTATTTTATTTTATTTTTTTTCATTTTTCTTTTATTATTCATATGTGCATACAAGGCTTGGTTCATTTCTCCCCCCTGCCCCCGCCCACTCCCTTACCACCCACTCCGCCCCCTCCCGCTCCCCCCCTCAATACCCAGCAGAAACTATTTTGCCCTTATCTCTAATTTTGTTGTAGAGAGAGTATAAGCAATAATAGGAAGGAACAAGGGGTTTTGCTGGTTGAGATAAGGATAGCTATACAGGGCATTGACTCACATTGATTTCCTGTGCGTGGGTGTTACCTTCTAGGTTAATTCTTTTTGATCTAACCTTTTCTCTAGTACCTGTTCCCCTTTTCCTATTGGCCTCAGTTGCTTTAAGGTATCTGCTTTAGTTTCTCTGTGTTAAGAGCAACAAATGCTAGCTAGTTTTTTAGGTGTCTTACCTATCCTCACCCCTCCCTTGTGTGCTCTTGCTTTTATCATGTGCTCGTAGTCCAATCCCCTTGTTGTGTTTGCCCTTGATCTAATGTCCACATAGGAGGGAGAACATACAATTTTTGGTTTTTTGAGCCAGGCTAACCTCACTCAGAATGATGTTCTCCAATTCCATCCATTTACCAGCGAATGATAACATTTCGTTCTTCTTCATGGCTGCATAAAATTCCATTGTGTATAGATACCACATTTTCTTAATCCATTCGTCAGTGCTGGGGCATCTTGGCTGTTTCCATAACTTGGCTATTGTGAATAGTGCCGCAATAAACATGGATGTGCAGGTGCCTCTGGAGTAACAGTCTTTTGGGTATATCCCCAAGAGTGGTATTGCTGGATCGAATGGTAGATCGATGTCTAGCTTTTTAAGTAGCCTCCAAATTTTTTTCCAGAGTGGTTGTACTAGTCTACATTCCCACCAACAGTGTAAGAGGATTCCTTTTTCCCCGCATCCTCGCCAACACCTGTTGTTGGTGGTGTTGCTGATGATGGCTATTCTAACAGGGGTGAGGTGGAATCTTAGTGTTGTTTTAATTTGCATTTCCTTTATTGCTAGAGATGGTGAGCATTTTTTCATGTGTTTTCTGGCCATTTGAATTTCTTCTTTTGAGAAAGTTCTGTTTAGTTCACATGCCCATTTCTTTATTGGTTCATTAGTTTTGGGAGAATTTAGTTTTTTAAGTTCCCTGTATATTCTGGTTATCAGTCCTTTGTCTGATGTATAATTGGCAAATATTTTCTCCCACTCTGTGGGTGTTCTCTTCAGTTTAGAGACCATTTCTTTTGATGAACAGAAGCTTTTTAGCTTTATGAGGTCCCATTTATCTATGCTATCTCTTAGTTGCTGTGTTGCTGGGGTTTCATTGAGAAAGTTCTTACCTATACCTACTAACTCCAGAGTATTTCCTACTCTTTCTTGTATCAACTTAAGAGTTTGGGGTCTGATATTAAGATCCTTGATCCATTTTGAGTTAATCTTGGTATAGGGTGATATACATGGATCTAGTTTCAGTTTTTTGCAGACTGCTAACCAGTTTTCCCAGCAGTTTTTGTTGAAGAGGCTGCTATTTCTCCATCGTATATTTTTAGTTCCTTTGTCAAAGATAAGTTGCTCATAGTTGTGTGGCTTCATATCTGGATCCTCTATTCTGTTCTGCACACACATTTAGAGTATTATTTAAAAAGAACAATTGCTAAAAGAAACTTTTCTAGAAATCTTTAAGTGCATGTTAACACATTACATTTAAAACTATGAAACATGCTATTATTTGATAATCTAAGTAAAGATTACTGAATAAAATATATAAGGAACAATTTACATGAGCTAAAAGAATAGAATTTCCTTTAAAGACCATTAAAATTAGCACACATGGATGACTTTTCAGTTACATATATTGAATTGAAACTTAGGTACTAGGAAAAAGATATACTAAGACATACTAAGAAATACACAGTGTAAAGGGAGTAGAACACCAACATCGAAAAAGCAGCTTTGTCAGCTAGAGAATGAAACCCTCTTTGTCCATCATTTTATACACAGAAAGCAATTATGAAACGAGAAGAGGTCCCACTACTGCTCTACCCCAAAGAATACATAGATAAATAAAAAGAACAACTGAGTCTGTCTGAGATGCTCCACCCCCAACCCCAAACTAACAATGAGCTGAGAAGAGGAGTTGTATCCTTTTTATTTTCTGTTTAAGAGCAAACAGAAAACAAGCTTGAACATCACTCCTGCCATACAGTAACAGTATATCATTTATGCAAAATAAGGATAAAAATAAAGGTATGTTACAGACAATGGTAGCTTGGAGATGACTGGAGTTGGCTTGCATCAACTCACAAAAACTGATTGTGTGTTATTTCTTCTTAGGTCCCTGTTCAGTGATTTCATGATTATTCTGGAACTTCACCACAGTGGGAATATTTATACCTCAGAAACTGGAAAAGACTACAATTCAGCACTCCCTCCCCACACTCCTCAAAGAGCTAGTTTTAAAACATTTTCTAGCACACTGCTGAGATCCACACATAAATGTCAATAGATCCTAACTTTCTGCTGCTGCTCAGGAGGAACCTCCTCATAATTATTGACATCACACAAGAATTCTCTGTCAAGTACTTTGGAAATTGTATACAGTTTAATATTAAAGCAAAGGTGTTCCCTTCCAGAGGTGTGCTAGCTAACAGTGCTTGGATTCACACATACTACTTCAGTAGATGCAGCATTTCACAAATCTGGGACATGGGTGCATCAGGTGATCTGCAGGATTCCAGAACACTGTGGAATCACAGGTGTAGAATGGCTGAGTGTCCAATATTACATGGAGTATTCTTTATGCACCCTGCAATTCACTAATGAAAAATTCCATATTTTACTGTATTTCCTTGAGATTTCTCATATTTGTATAATCATCAAGAATGACTCCACAATCCTCTTGATAAGGAGGTAAAAGCAGCTGTGCCTGGTATCTAAATTCCTGACATCAACGGGCCGTGGCTTTGGTTATTCAGAAACTTTGAACTTCACCTCTGCTCATGAGTATTTAGTTTCTTTGAATGGTGGTGTCTACTTAAAACCTTGTCTTCTAAGATAGCTGAGAAGAATTGCTGGTATGGCCACCAAGTCCATTTGCAGGAATTTCCTGTTTGTTCGTTTTCCTTTTTACTTTGGCTTCCTTCCTTCCTTCCTTCCTTCCTTCCTTCCTTCCTTCCTTCCTTCCTTCCTTCCTTCCTTCTTTCTTTTCTTCTTCTCCTTCTCCTTCTCCTTCTCCTTCTCCTTCTCCTTCTCCTTCTTCTTCTCCTTCTTCTTCTTCTTCTTCTTCTTCTTCTTCTTCTTCTTCTTCTTCTTCTTCTTCTTCTTCTTCTTCTTTTCTCTCTCTCTCTCTCTCTCTTTCTCTCTCTCACCTTCATAGGGTTTTGTTATATAACTCAGGCTGCCTTTCAACTCAATTCCTCCTTGTCTCTGATATGCTGGGGTTATAGGTGTGCATGACCAGGCTTATTTTTATTTTCCCTAACTTTTTTGCAAACAGGAAGTTGTCTTTTCTGGGAAAGCCCTTTCATCATGATGTCTTCATAAACATCATGAAAATGTACTTTCTGCTCACTCTCCTGGAATTTAGACTTCAACCAATGCTAAAAATAATGAATAAAGATGGGGTGAGAAGTAGGATTTTATATAGTCTCAAGGTACCTTCTCACAAAATATTTATTAATTTCAAATATAAGTAGTAAGTTACTATAGCGAAATTTAGAAAATTCTATCTCAAGTGATCAAAATTAACACCACCATCTCTGTTATATCTTCCAATATGGTTTCTTAAGTATACTCTGAGTATGATGTGAGCAGCAGATGGAAGGGAGAAAGAGAATTAGGGGATGGCTAGCAGGCTATATCAGAGAGTGGTGGCTTAGAAGAAGGCCATTGTAGTGGAGGTAGAGAGGAGTGACTGTATCAGGGAATTTTGAAAACAGAATTGACAGGGTTTCGTAATGAATTGAGAGTAAAGCAAAGAGAAAGGATTAGGATAATCTGCTGAGTTTTCACTTGAGCATCTGTGTGGATTCTGAGGCTATCTACTGAGATGAAGAAAATGCCAGGGGCTTGGTTCAAGTGTTAGAGTGCTTACCTAGCATGATCATACTCCAGGGCCTGGATTCAATCCCCGGTAACACACACACACACACACACACACACACACACACACACACACACACACTCTCTCTCTCTCTCTCACACACACACACACACTCATACACACACACACAAGTAAATTGGAAGTGGAGAAATAGAAATGAAAGTTCTGTTAAGATCCATGTGTGTTTTAGTCTCTTGGGAATGCTTTAGCAAAATATCCTAGTGTAGATAATTTGTAAAAGCATCAATTGGCTGCTCACAGCATTGGGGGTTGGGAAGTCTAAGATCAAAGTGCCAGCAGATTCAATGTCTTATGAAGGCTTGTCTTGCTGTTTCAAAGATGTCACCTTCTTACTGCATCCTCACATGGAAGAAAGAACAAGACAGCTCCCTTCAACCTCTTTTATGATGGCGCTAACTCTATTCATCACGGCAGAGACCCTGTGACTTTTCACTTCCCAAAAGACCCACCTCGTCATACTCTCATACTGGGTATTAGGTTCCAACACATGAATTTGGGATGGGCACCTACATTTAGATGATAGTCATATGTAATAAATATATGCATCAAGTCTATAAATAAGGTCTAGAGTTGATGAGAAAAGTAAGAGCTAGAGACATGTAGCCTAGGGATCATCAATATAATGGTGACATTTAAATCCACGAGACTAAAGAGGTCACCTGCACAGAGAATAAAAAGGGTTCAGGCTAGAGCTTGAGGTGTTGCAACAGGTAGGATTCCAGAAGGGGAGAGAAAACCAGGAGAGGGTTCCATGAAAACCAAGGGAGAAAAGTGGAGCAGGTGATTGGTGCTCTTAAGAGAGCAAGTAAAATCAGAACAGAAATAATGGCCTTTGAATTTGGTAACACAGAGTCAGTATTTCTTCACCAAGTTATACTAAGGACCCATTGAATACCAAGTACTATGTTAGGCAATAGAGGAAGAGATAAGTGAAAGACAATTAGAATACAACATGATAGGTGCTGTTATAGTGACAACCACAGAGAATTTCCATGCCGGGGAAATATGCCCAACCCAGCCTTTGAGGTGGGAAGTAGGGAATGGAGACCCCCAAGAGATGTTCATGATGGCATTTGTTGCTTAAGGGTGAATAAGGATGAACCAGAGTGTGATAAATTTGCTTTTGACAGAGGAAATCATGAAAACTGTGCAGAACTATAAACAAGTTGGTTTGGGTAGAGTGTACTATACATATAAAGAAACAAAGTGGAATGAAGTAGGGAAGGAAGCCAGGGGTCAGATGATGAAAGCCCTGGGTGCTTTACAAGGCATTGCCTGACAGCCTGCAGAAAAAGAGAGGACATACAGTTAATCACCTTGGTGCAGAAGTGATGGAAGATGTGGAGGGATGCTAGGTAGACACTGGATTTGATGTTGAAGGTCTGCTTGTTCATGTCACCTTTAGTTCTTATAGATTCCTGCTCAAGGTCCTGGGGAGCTGCTCTTGATTCCAAAACTGGGAAGTGGCTTCATAAACATAGCTGTTAAGGTTAATGGAGAAGCTGAGACGGTGGCTTGGAGGAGAGACCAGAGGTAGAAAGCGCTTGCTGCATCAGTAACATAGCATGGACTAATAGGGGACCAGATGACGGTCAAAGGCAAATATCTGGAGGAAACCTGTTGTTATAGATTTGTAATGGTCTCATATACAAAGTATGAAGAGGCTAGCGGGAGAAAAATACAATATTAAGAACTTTGTACTGGAATCTGAGATCTGTATAAATATCTGGGAGAACTATAGTAACACTACTTTTTTAATGTATACAGTGCTTTACTGGATAGCAGATATTTTCATTTGATACAGAGGCTGGCATTAGTTTCCTTTTTTTAGTAGAAGTGAGGCTGAGAGAGGTGCTTAGGCCAAGGTTACACTCTAGTTAATAATAGCACAAAGTTGTGAACTCAGGCCTAATAACTTGGAGTTCAGTAGATTATTTTGCTACCAAGAAAGATCCTGAAATAGTTTCCATCTGGAAGGATTTATGATTGAGCCCAGTAAGAAGACAGCATCTTGAGGTGGAGCTGTTAGACCACAATACAGACGTTTACCACCAGAGGGTGCTCTTACCCCAAGAGAAAAATTGGCAGTTCTTCCCATGGTTTAAGGACTTTGCTAAAGTGTGACTTTGCTCAGGTTCTTTCTTTAGAGGCTCTAGTTTGAAACTAGATTGTAGTACTGTAACGCACAGAGGGATGACCTGTACTCTTCCACAGTTTGTGCAGAGAGGCAAGATGTGTCAGTGAGATGTTTCCTTACAGTACTCTCAGATTATGCTGAAATGGAGAGAGGACCAAACACTTCAGAAATGAGGTCTTTCTGGTGATGTTTAAGGATGGAAGTATTTCCTGTGATTACAATGCAGGATTTCTTTCCATAAGCTGTAGGAATCTCCCAGGAATGATTCTTAGTTGATTTGTAGGTGCTTACTGGAAGATACTCTCAAAGGGTCATAGTTATAAATTTTGATTTTTGCCTTAATAGGACAATACTTAGGGGACAAAGATATGAATATAGTAACTTCAGTCTTAACTTTTCTCTTTTGTGCAAAGGTTCATTCATCATCTTCTTTTTCACTTCTTCATTTCTTTCCTTCTTGTATTCCATGTCTCATCAAAGCTACTTCAGTAGCTGATACTGCTATCAATTAGACGACACCAAAATGTAATAAAAATTTATCAAAGCTGTTTAACATTATGGGTCTGGAGTTTCTGGGAAAAGTAAGATCTAAAGACATACAGGCTAGAGATCACCAACATCTTGGTGAGGCTAGTCAGCTGGGGAGAGCATAAACACTGAAGAATGAAGGCTCAAGTCAGAGCTTGGAACTGCAACAGGAAGGATGCACACATTTCTAGGAGTGTATTCCTAGGAATACATGCATTGTAACAGAAGTTAAGGTAACCAAAGAGTAAAAGTTCTAAGGGTATAAAGAGCAGCATCCAGGGACGTTGGTTGTAGACAAATTTTGTGAGGACCAGTAATTTCTTCCTAAAGCTTTAAAAAGTAATTTTTTCATGCCAGTCCTGCACTTGACCTCCATTGCATAGCTCTTCCTGAGAACTCCCCTGTCATGTTATTTGTTGTTTTTCAGAAAGGAATTGTAAAAATTGCAGAATCATCTGGTCTAGAATACTTGAAAAGCATCTCCCTTGATCCCTATTTTCTTTTCTCCTCTTCAAAAGTCACCCTCTCTCTTTTTTTTAAATGACCACCCTCTTGACCCCCAGAAAGATAGCAGGAGTAATGTAAGGCCACATTGCCCCACTTGCTTCTTCTCCTCAATGCATGGCCTTTGGCTCTGGTCTGGACAAAAGTGGCCTCCATCCAGCAGTGCTCACTTTCTTGATGCCCTGAAAGGACTCAGTTTGGGTGGGCAGGTGGAGGTTGGGGATACCAGATTCATTACACGTGTCCTTTTCAATGGTTCATCTCTTGAAAGTTTTTCATAGCTTTGTTCTTGAGGAGAGTTTGACCTAAAATAAAGACATTTAAGTTCATACCTTCAGGAAAAAAGATGTTGTTAATAAGAAGCTGGAGGCCTATGACAAAATTCCAAGTAGACAATAGGTATGGGTCTTGTCCTGTTTGGTAAGAGATCCAACCTGATTTCTTCATTTGGTCCTATTATTTTTTTCTTATAATGGATGCTTTCTTTTTGGACTTGGAGCCACAGTGTCAGTGGCATAGAATTAGCCATTTATCTAATGGGTGAATTTAGATCAAGTTCTGTTTTATGGGTTAGTTCTGATGATTTGTAGTCAAATGGTCTACCCCTGAGCTACACCCCCTGCTGATAGTTCTGATGATTTGAGTTGGAGTGGGAATAGCACCTCTATTGAATAGACTTGAGATCAGGTTTCATCTTTTACAGTTATTCCTGTCCTGTATTTCTCCAAAAGTGAGTTCAATAGCAAATCCCAAGAATGATGTAATGTATGGCACATACATCAGATATATCTCTCTATAACATATCATTCCTTTGAAGCAGCATCTATTCAATCCTTTAAGGTCTCTTAGTCTTCAGGAATCATCTGTGAGTATGTAGCTGCTGTGGGGGGAAAACTCGGGTTAGCCCTTAGTAGTTGTTGCTTGAGTTTCTAATCAATAATTTAGCAGATATTAGAATGAAGAAAGGTTTTCCTTTAACTGATCTTCAGATATTGCCCAATTTATGGACAAGAAAACTGGGGACAAAGAGAAATAACCTTGGATGATTATGCAAGGTTAAAGGTCTGGAAAATAAAGTAGAACCAGGGCTACAATTCAATTCTTTCTAAAATTCATCAATTTTATACTGATGCCTTTTTTCTTGTGCTGCTTGTACAGCTGAGAGTTAAAAAAGGAGGTCAGAGGGAGGAAATGAGCACTTGTAATCAAAGGTAGTTAGCTATCCAACATTTGTGCAAAAACTTGTACTGGAAAGCACTATTATAGTCACCGAGGCTGGCCTTTAAGATATATGCAACCCAGTCACTGTTCTCCTGAGCTTGTAGTATACAGACTGGGTAGGCAGGCAAACCAGCAGCTATATTGTATGAGAGAAATGGGAGCCACAGGTGTGTTTTGGAAGGATAGTCTATTGTCAGGATTCTCTTGATTGCAAGCAGCAGACCATTTAGCTAAAACCAGTTTCAACAAAAGAGAGAATCCACTGATTCACATGAGTAGATGGTCCAGAGGGTATTTCTGGTTTCAAATACAGTTATATTTAGATTCTCAACAAGTTTTATCAGCATGATATGTCTTAGTTCTTCTTTCTTTTGTGTTGACATCACTTTTGAGCAGTGTATCACCAAAATGATGCCAAATATTCACCAGGCATCTGTGATGTTCTATCCTATCAGTTTAGCAACCCTAATGGAAAGAGTGTTTTCAATCAAACTAATCTCATTGTACCAATTGAAATCATATTTCCATCCTAAAGGAACTAGAGGAGATGGGACACTCTCAACAGCCAGGTCTGGGTCAACTACCCTGGAGCTAAAGAAATAAGATTAGCTTCACTCACACAACATGGGTTGATTGTGGAGGAGGATTCTTTGTGGTCATACAAAAACAACAGACTCTCACACCAGCTGAATGAGTGGCAGAAAAGACAAATAGGGGACTGTTCTGTTTTAAAACCCATGGGGATATACAAAAACTACAAAAACTGAACAACAAAAGAACAAACAATGCAATTAATAAATGAGCAAATGAATTGAATGGACAACTTTCAAAAGAAGAAGTACAAATGGCCAATAAATACATGAAGAAATGTTCAACATCCATAGCCATCAGGGAGATGCAAATCAAAACCACAATGAGAGTATTGCAGCCCAGTCAGAATGCCTATCATCAAGAAAAAAAGTGCTAATAAGGATGTGTGTGGGGGGGGGACGGGGGGGGGAGGAACTTTTATACACGGTTGGTGGAAATGTAAATTAGTGTAGCTATTATGGAAATCAGTATGAAGTTACTTAAAAAACTGAGAATTTAGTGACCATATTATCAAGCTATACCTTGCTGGGTATATACCCAAAAGAATCAATGTCAGCATATCACAGAGATACCCACATACTCATGTTTATTGCAGCATTGTTCACAATAGCCGGGTAATCAGCCCACGTGATCATCAGCAGATGAATGGATAAAGAAAATGTGGATGCATACATACATACACATACACATGCACACATGGTAAAGTTTTATTCAGTTATAAAGGAGAACAAAGTCATGTTTGTAGGAAAATGGATGGAATTGGACATCTTCATGTTAAACAAAATAAGCCAGACTCAGAGAGACAAATTTCTCATTTTTTCTCATATGTGGAATCTAGATTTAAAAAATCCTTGAAAGTAGAGGGGAACTATTTGGGAACAGTAAGGGGGCCAGTGGAAGGGGAGAGAGGGAAACAATGGAGGGTAATGGGGTGATGAACATGATCAAAGTACATTATATACATGTATGAGAATATTGTAATGAAATCCATTATTTTGTTGAATTAATATACATTAAAAAGCCCAAGTGGGTATAATACAGCATAATTCTAGTTCTAATAATCTGGAGTTAGCATCAGACTCCACAAGGTAAAGGATCAGTCCTCTATGAGATGGCTCTTACCCCAGGCTTCAGTTGCCCTCTGGGAATCCCAGATCACCTGCTCATCTGACTGATAGCTATAAATTTGGGGTTTTCCATAATCCCTCAGATTCAATAATCTGCTGAAATAATTTGTAGAATTCATGAAAATGCTATATTTAGGATTATAATTTTATTACAAAGGATGCACTTAGTGTGAGATCTAGAAGGAAATTCAGGGTTTCCACACCCTTTTCTAATGGTGTCATTGTGCACCACCTTTCTGGAAGATCAATGTGCTCAACAATCAGAAGCTTCATGATTCTCAGTGTTTTTTTTTTTTTTTAAATGGGGCTTCATTATATGGGCATAGTTGATTAAGTCACTGGCCATGTGACTGAACTCAAGCTCTAATTCTGGTTCTTCCTTGGAAGTCCAGTAACTAAAAGTCCCCAGCTCTCTTCTGGTGGCCATACCTCATCCTGAAACCATCTAGGGGCCCATCATTAGTCACATCATTAATATAACAAAGATACTCCTGTAGTTCAGGAAATTTCAAGGGTATTCAAGTTTCTGCTAGAAATCCAAGACCAAAAAAATTCTTCATTATAATACAAGAGTGAGAAGGCTTCCAATGGGAGGTGACTTTGAGTAAAGTCTTCATTCTGGCAAAGACCACATCTGAGTAAAATCACCAAAATTTGAAAAAAAATAGTAGTATTAAGGAACTGTATCAGTATAATGAGTGAGGTTAAGGAGGGGGCTATAAAGATTGGAGAGTGTCCATATCTGGCAGTACTTTCAAAGCCAGATTTTATCTTCTGCAATCTGTGGGAGAAACTGGTCATTTGAATTCTAGTATTAAATCTATAGCATAGGTATGGAGTATGATGGGAAGGTGACCAAGGTGGAATGAGGTGAATAGGGTAAACAGATAAGAATTTCAGGTTCCAGAGTTAACATCTTCATTCCTCTGCCAAGGACAGATCCTCGCCCCCTGAACAAGTATCCTAGGGTGGCTAGAGCAAATTGGTGGCTCAAAACAACAGAAGTTAATTCTCTCACAGTTTTGGAGCTCAAAAGCCCAAAATCAAGGTGTTGGATGGATTGTTTCCTTTTGAGGGAGAGTGTGTTCCATGCCTTTCTCTCAGATCCCAGATGTTGCCAGTAATTCTTGGCCTTCCTTTGCATTTAGATTTATTATTCTAATCTTTGTGTTTGTCATCACATGATGTTCTTGTGTACCTCTGTATCTAAATTTCCTCTTATAAGGACAGCAGTTATAAGATTAGGGTGTACTCTAATTCAGAATGACTTCATCTTGATCTGATTACATCTCAAAAGGACAATTTTCAAGTAAGGTCACATTCATAGGTACTGGGTTTAGAACTTAACATATTTTTTGGGTGAACACAATTCAACCTATGTTTTAAGACTTCCTGAACAAAGAAAGCAAAGTGATGGTTTATCTGCAGCCTCCTTGTGTCCTTGTTGTCGCCTTGACCTCTTTGCATGAAGACCATATGCTCTGATAGCACTTTGGGTGAAGCATTTTTTTTTATTGGCCGGATTGAACTGGCTTAGGTGAAGAGTGCTGCCCTTGCTACTGTCCAGGAAGAGAAGACTTTGCTCCTTCTTTCTCCCAACTATGATCTAAACTATGGGGGTGAATTTGAGTACCCATGCTTTGCACTAATCTTTAAGTCTCATAGTATTCCCATTTCTCCAGAGAGAATAAATAATGGATGATTCTAAGCCCAATGACTGACTGCTCATCTTTTACTGGAAGAGAGATAGTTATCTGAAAGAATAATAGAGTAATTTTAGTTTCTGTTCTCCTTGACTTCTTTCACACCTTTCTCAACCAATACATTAGACTGACCATCTCAATCTGGTGTCTGCTTTGTTTAGTTTACAATCCTTGTAATAAAAACGTTTTAATAATCATGTCTAACTTTAAACATGTAGCTGTGTATTGTGAGTTGTAAAATTGGTTGTTCAGTATTGATTGAACCATCTATTTCCAGCATATAAGCTATATCCTGGGAATCACTTAGACACATTAGGAAGGCACTCCATTGCCTCAAAGAGACCAATACCCTCAGGTAGAGGCTAAGCTGTTGAAGTCATAGATGTTCAGCTATTTTGCCAAAGGGGATAAATTCCCTGTCTCTCTGGAGTCAGTTTGCTAAGGTCAGACATGGCTGACATCTCAGTAATCTTTTAAATAAGATTTTATGCATATTCCTTCTTCTATTGACTATGGATTATTATGAATTTAGAACAAGGAACTAAACTTTTTATTCAATTATTTTAGAGTTGAGGAAATGAGGTTAATTTGGGTGAAATGAATTTCTCAGATTTACTTGATATAGTGTCTAACTTATCCTGGTTTGCTTTGGACTTTCTAACTTTCAAAATGAAAAGTTCCAGGTCTTGGGAACCCCCTAAGTCACCTTATATCTTAAACAAGATCGTAAATTCCTCAATGACAGAGATTCCATTGTGTGCCTTCCATATTTACCATCTGGCCTATTCTTCTACCTCACCACAATATCCTGTGTAAATTTTAGCAAGTGTTTGACATTCAAAAGAATGTCAACTAAGAAACAGGCCTAAAAGCAACAAAAGAAATGCACCCATTTTCCAGTATTTTATTTCATTCCATTAATGTCCTGAATACTAAAGATACTGAGAAGATCAGGAGGGAAAGAATGGTAGAAATGGAGAACACAAACTCAGAATGCTATTTATAGTCTAGGAGAAGTTTTTGATCGTTACTGGCTTTTCTCCAAGGATCAACCAGCTCCAAAATTTCAGAGGAAGTCCCTGAAAAGGAACTTTTTTGGGAGTTATCACTCCGTAAATTTCCCTAATGAGATCAAAGCAAGTGTCCATTGGTGATGTCTTGTTCCATTTCCTTTCACCCCTGGAAATCATTTCTCTAATGCAATTTACGGACTGTGATCAACCAAATACTTGTCATAATTTCATAGCCAAAGTATATTTACATGCTTGTTGTTATGGTGACCATCAATAATATTAATAAAATCCTGTCTAGTTGAAGCAGATGAATAGGACATGTAAACACAGACAAGAATAATCATATCAGATGTCAACATGGAATGATATAAACACCATGGTCTGTGTACTGGTTTTCACCTTCTACTGCACCCCAGCAGCCATATCTGTCTTGCTTATGCCTGAAGCAGATGCTCTCTACGGACTATGCAAGTAGGTACAGTGTAGGAAGAAGCCCTCTTTAACCTCTGAAAGATAAATAGCTTACTATGGGTTTGGTATTCCATGAAACCAGGGACACCCTGTGTGATATTTGTACCTTGTTTACCAATTGTGGTTATCATAAAATAATTTGTTTTTATTAAGTGTTTTTGTTCTTATTAAGTATTCATTTACTTTACAGATGTTGGTAACTTATATTGTGGTTGTTTTTAGCCAGAGGATCAATGGAAACAACAGCCCGATATCACTAAATTTACTGTTTCTTCTTTTTATAAAATGGTACATAATAGGCCATTGTGGTCATCTAATGACATAGTTTTAACAAAGCATAGTGACTTAAGTGCTCAGCAAATGAAATCCCATGGAAAGCTATCTAACACAGTGGTGTTAGAAATTAGTTTAAAGTCCATCTTTTTTATTTTTCAGTTGTGTATCCTTGGGAAAGTCTTTAAAACCTTTCTCAGTCTTAGATGAATTTCCCCATCTACAGAATGGAGAAATTAATAGTACCACACCGTAAGATTGTTGTGCAAATTAATGATGTTATATCACAAAGATGCATGTTTCAGTGCTTAGGCCCTGACCCAGACTCACTAAGCAGCAGCTGTTGCCGGTATTACTAACAATGGTGGTATAAATCACTATGAGCTTCCCAGGAATGTGGGAGAGCAGGGTTATATAAAAAAAAAAAAATTGGAGGAAAAATGTTTTTGGTGAGGGGCTGGGGTAGACTGGGAGAGGTATGCAGCTAATGATTATACATTTTTCTGTCCAACTTTAGTAAGTACTGGTGCTTCAAAGCCAAGAAATCTTCAGTAGATTCCTAGTTTACTTCAATGATAGACTAGAAACACCACGCTTGGAAACTCAATCTCCAATTTTTAAATTTCACTTTCAAAACCCTAGGTATAAATTAGTGGTACAGCTCATTCTTTTTTATTATGTATTTCTTCTAAACTTAAATCACAGTCTTATACATTTTTAGTTTTTTTTTCTCCCACTACTTCTTTATACTATCAGTCCTGACCTCTGCTATTTTTGTTCTTATTTGTCACTTGCTGGGGCCATCATTTACTGTTTAAAAGCCAGAAAACTTTACTTCTAAGGTAGACAAGGAGAAGCTCTTTCCCTGGTACTATTCAACCATGGTTTTCCTGGTTGCAGAGAGAGCTTTAATCCTTAATAAATGTCTTTGTTCCAACAGTCTTCCTTTGCTTGCTCTTGGCTTCCATGATATATCCCTACTACTATCTACTCAATAAATTCTTTTTTTCCTTGAAAGAGCTTGAGTGATTTCTGTTATTTGCTTCAGAAAAAGCCTGACTGAGACATCTGCACATGTCTAGATTCATGTTAGAACCTTAAACCATAGTTATTGAAAGAATTAAAAAAACTTGATTTTTTTGGATGTTCCCTGTGGGATTATGGCATTGTCATAAGTGAACATAAGTGAACACAACCAAGAATACTTCCTCTTTCAGTGTATCCCTTACGAGGGATAGGATTTCACATAGACTAAAGGGTTAGGCTAGGGCCTGGTGTTATGAGTTGCTTATTATATCTGTTTTTGTTCAGTTTTATAATATTTATGTGAGTATTCTCACTGCTGAAGGCCTTTACATTCTTTGCATAGATGATAGTGCTGAGGGGAGATGCTGAGGCTCTAATGACTGGGAAAGGAATTGGAAGTTGCCCACAGTGCATTCCTTGCTCCAAATAGTCTGGGGCAGGGGCTTTATCATTTGTCCCAGTTTGTTCCGATGTGTTTTAGAGTTTCATTCTTTCAGTTTTTTACCACTACCCCTTGTAAAGGGCTTGGTTCTGTGGTAACATGGACTGACTATGCAGTACTCAAAATCCCATGTTTTGGCAAAATGTGGAAATTCCTTTGAGGATCACTGTGGCTCATTGTCAGAGATAATCCTTTCAGGAATTTGATGTCTGGCAAACGTGGCCTTCAATTTGTGGACTCTTGTGGTAAATTGGTATTGTTCAGGCTTTCCAATCTTGAAATTTTTTTATTGTAGTTATCCTCTCTAATGATATAGTCACCATTACTTTTTCTTTCAGATAAACATATTGGTGCCAATGTTCTGCTGTGGTCTGTTTTTGGAGTTTTGGGATATCATTAATTAAAGAAAATACATATACTATACACCTTTCCTGTGAGATTAGATGTTTCTTGATGAGTCAGCCTATTTACTATTTAAACTACTGATCTGAAATAATAGGTTACTGGTGGCATTTGTACCCAGTTACAAAGTTTGAAAATTTTAAGAGAACATGGAGAGTCTCCAATTCATAGTCCTTAGGTCAGTCAGCCTTAACCGATCCAATGCTTGAACAGGGCTTGTATTTCTTGCTCTCTGCCATACTATTTTTAACTCGAGCTACTGTCTTGTTATTAATCCTACTTTATAAAGCCAAGAGAAATGGCACTTAAGTTTTAAATGAGCATTTAATTCATTCTCTTATTTCTACTAATATTATATTTCCTAAAATCTTCTAAAGATACTAGATTCACATTTACTTAGAAGCCAAATGTAACTTAATGTTCCCAAGTTTTCCAGACTCAGCAATCTTTGCAGTTCTGTAACATTTGAGTGGGAAGAATTGGATTCCTCTAAGTTATGTGACTGTAGAAAGCCCGATTCTCTAAGTATTTTTGAGAATGTTTTGTTTGCAGCAGGAATGATTTAATATCTCATAATTGCGCATTTGCTTTATCCCATAATATATACACTACAATTTCAGAATAATAATGCCGTCCTTTCCACTAACAATGTGACTCGGATTGTATTTTTGAAGTTCCTTTAGTCTTCCTCTTCATGCCAGTATGTGATCAGCAGGATCCACATGTAGGTTCTTAATTTTAATACTTTTGGAAATGATTTTTTGGAATTTTTTAAACTATATACATGATTCCAAGGTTACATCTGTAAAACAAGATGTATTCAGAAAAGTCCTGAATATCCCTATCTATTCCATAGTATTCTTCACTCTAATTATGTAATTAATTTTTAAAATTATGATTTATCTTTTGATTTTCTGTTTGCTCTACAAATTTATTATATATTCTTTTACTATATAGTTTGTAAAACCTTTTTCTTTTCATTATATAGAATATTTGAAAATTTATCATTTTATTATAATTTTCTGTGAATAAGTTCATTTTTCTTTGCAATCTGATGTGTTTTATTTCTTTTTCTTGTCTGATTGCAGTGGCCAGAACTTCTGCATGAGGATGAATAGAAGCAGTGAGAATTTACATTTTGTCTTATGCCTAATCTTAAGGGGAAAACTAGTCTTTCATCATTAAGTAATATGTTAACTGTGTGTTTTTCATTGATGTCTTCTAATATGTTGAAGAAATCCTCTTCTATTTCTAGTTTGTTGATAAATGTTTTAAATCAAGAATGGCTTTTAGATTTTGTGAGAGTATTTTTCTGCTTTTTGAGATGATGTGTGGTTTTCTATTTTAGCTTATAGTATGGTAAGTTATATTGACTGATTTTTCAAATGTTAAATCAGCCTTACATTCTGGTTCATGTTGTAAAGTCCTTTCTATATATATTATAAGAGTCAATTTGATAACATTTTGTTTAGAATGCATGCATCTGTTTATGATAGGTATTTTTCTACCCTTTTTGAGGGTTAGGGGGGTATGGCACAAGTGGTGACTCAGGGCAAAGTCCTGGGTTTAAACTGTATTTCCACCAACCCCCCCCCACCCAAAGCCTGAAATTTCCCATTTTATAATGTTTTTGTCTAGATTTGAATTCAGAGGAATCTGGGCCTCAAACAATAAATTGGAAATATTCTCACTTTTTTCAGGTTTCTGGAAAAGGCTGTATAAGATTGGTATTATTTTTTTTCCTAAGTGTTTAATATGGGGCCTGTCATGGTGGTGCATGTCTGTAATCCCAACTACTCAGGAGGTGGATGTTGGGAAGTTGTGATTCTGAGGCCAGTCCAGGCAAAAACAGTGAGATACTATCTTTATAAACAAGCCAGGTGTGGTGACATACTTCCGTATTCCCAGCTATGTGGGAAGCATAGGTAGGAAGAACATGGTCAGAACCAACCCCAGGTAAAAAGTGTGTGACCCTATCTGAAAATTAACTAAAACAAAGATGGGCTAGGGATGTGACTTAAGTGGTAGAGCACCTGCCTAGCTAGCATGAAACCCTGAGTTCAAACTTCAGTACCTCATACACACACAAATGTTTGATATAATTCATTAGCAAAGCAGTGTGGATTGGAGTTTTCTTTGTGGAAAGATTTTAAAGTAGAGATTCAGGTTTTAAAATTGATATGTCTTCAATTGACCTATTTGTTCCTGAGTGAGACTTAAGTTTACGTCTTTCAGAAATTAGTCTGACTTATATAACTCGTCAAATTTACAGGTATTAAGTTGCTTATAATATTCTTCATTGTATTAGTATCTGTAGATCCTATAGTGCTTTCACTTCTCTCACTCTTGATATTGAGGATGTTTCCCTTTTTTGTTTTTCTTATCATTCTGTATATAAATTCTATTTATTTTCTCCAACTGCTTTTAAAGAATTGTTCTTCTCTTGTATATCTCATTAGTTTTAGTCTAATCTTTATTACTTATGTTTTTCATAGAAAACTATTTGATGTCTTTTTTTTCAAGTGAGGTAAGTTAAAGCAAAATATGAGGTCATTTACTTGAAACTTTTATAATTTTCTAATAAAGACATTTGTTACCATAAAATTTTCTTCTAATCCCTGCTTTACTGTATCTCACAAGTATTGAGATCTCTTTTTACTGTCACAAGGTTTAAAATACCTCCTAACTTCTTTTTTGATTTCATCCTTGTCTAATAGTTTTCTTAGATGCTTTCTGTTACATAGTTCATGTGGATTTTTTCTAATTTAGTTTTATTGTGATTTGAGAGCATATTTTGTATGGCTTGAATCCTTTTAAGTTTATTGAGCCTAGTTTAATATTTCCAAATATGGTTTATGCATGTAAATATAACATGTTCACAACAGAATACCTATTTGTGTGCTCACTGCCAGGTTGGCCTAGGGCTCCCAACCCAGACTCTCTGAATCATGTGACTTTTGAACCCTGTTGTACCCCCCACAGGGAGCTGAACTGCTGGGTGGAATCTGTAAGCATGGAGACCAACAAGCACAGTCCCTAGGTCCCTTAATTCTCCCCCAGCCAGTGCAGAACTCAGTGCTTTGTTTGCTCCCTCCACTCTCTGACACACTGAAGGTCACCCTTAAGCTTGGGAACTTGCTGACCCTGGGGACACAAACTGGATGCTTGTAGAGCAAGCAATATGCTTAGCTCACATACTAAAGGTTCCTGTAGCCAGAAGCAGCTCTCATTACACAAAGAAAGGAAGCTTGTATGGTGAAAGCAGCCTAGAAATCAATAGCTGACCCTTCTACAAGAGACTCCAGCTAGTTTACTTTGATCTGACCAGTGTTGGGGATCAGACCAGGTGTCCTAAGCACATGGGTGAATGCATGGCTATTGAAACATACCCACAGTATAGTGGTGAGAAATAGCACCTTAACCCAGACACTACACTGTCCTGCCTGAACATTGAGTATATTTCAGCTAAATGACTATGGGTGATTAAAACTTCCAAAGAATGACTTGATCTCAGATGTGCAAGTTGCAATGGAGGAATGCATAAACATGAAAAAATAAGGAAATATGTCCTCCAAAACTCAAAATCTCCATTGTAACAAACGCTAAATTAGTGAAGTAACTGAAATCTCAGACAAAGAATTTTAAAAAATTATAAGAAATATCCGTGAAACTAGAGGACACAAATAAAGGCCTGAGAGAAGTCCAAGAAAACTCAAAAAGCATGACATGACATGAAAAGAGATGCATGGCATGAAAGGAATTCAATAAAGATACAGAAATTTTGAAAAAAATGAAATTGAATTTTTGTAAATGAAAAGCTCACTAAATTAAATAAAAAACTTAGTTGAAAGTCCCTCCACTAGACTTGATAACATTGAAGACATAATATCAGGGCTTAAAGACAAGGTAGATGTAGTAGAATCTGTACATCAACACAAAGAAAAAAACCTAAAGAAGTATGAATGGAACATGCAAGACCTGGAGGATACCATTAAAACACCCCACCTACAATTCATATACATAGAATAAGGAGAAGTACAAGATAAGGGCATAGAAAACATATTAAATAAAGTGGTAACAGAAAACTTCCCAAATGTTGAGAAAGAGATGGTCATTACTGGTGGCTTTTAGGATTCTAACAGACAAGACCAGAAAAGAATCACCATGTCATATTATAGTAAAACATTCAGCATATAGAACAAGGGAAGTGTATTAAAAGCTGCAAGAGAGAAGGCTAAGTCACCTGTAAAGGCAAACCCAACAGAATAACACCAATTTTTCAACAGAAACTTTAAAATAAAGAGGGCATTGAAAAATGTATTTCAAGAAAGCCCTGAAAAAAACCAACTTTCCAGTCTAAATTAGTGTATCCAGTAAAGTTATCCTCCATAGTTGAAAGAAAATTAGAAATCTTTCATGATAAATAAAACCTAAAGTAATTCATGACCACTAAACCAGCACTGCAGAAGATACTTAAAGGAATCCTACAAGCAGCAGAAGAGGATAAACATGACTTTGAAAATATGAGAAATAATAGATCTCTCTAGTCAAGTAGATAAGCAAATGAAGAGCAAAGAAGATTCAAACACTAGAAAAATTCCAATAAAATGGAACAAATAATTTTATACTTTTTAATAATAACTCTGAATGTTAGTGGTCTCAGTTCTCAAATCAAAAGACTCAGACTGGCAGATTAGATTACAAAACAAGACTTGATCATTTATATCTACATGACAAGCACCTTACTGGCAAAGACAAACACAGGCCTAGATTTAAAGGATGGAGAAAGATTATGTAAGCAAATGGAGCCCCAAAGCAAGCAGAAGTAACTATATTCATATCTGACAAAGCAGACTTCAAGCCAAAATTACTCAGAAGAGGATAAAGAAGGTTACTTCATATTGATAAAATTCATATAGTAGTTCAAAATACCCTGACTAGCCAAAGCAACCTTAAGAAAAAAATGGCAATGCTGGAGGTATCATAACACCTGACTTCAAATTATCTACAGAACATAGTAACAAAAACAGAATGGTACTTACAAAAACAAAACAAAGCAAAAACAGACCAATGGAACAAAATAGAAGAACCAGATATAAGCCCACATAACTATAGTCATTTGATTTTCAACAAAGGCAAAAAACCTTTTGTTGGTTAAAAAACATCGTTATTGAGTAGTGTTGAGCAAACTGGATATACACATGTAGAAGACTGAAGCTAGCCTACTTCTCACCCTTCACCAAGATTAATTCAATATGGATCAAAGATCTAAATGTAAGGCCCAAAATTTTGAAACTACTAGGGGAAAACACTTCAAGTAATAGGCATACATAACACCTTTCTGAATAGGACTCCAATTGCTCAGGAAATAAGAGCACAAACTGACAAGTGGTATTGTATCAAATTGAAAAGCTTCTGCACATCAAAGGACACAATTACCAGAATCAAGACAGAACCTACAGAATGAGAGAAAATCTTTGCCAGCTATTCATCAGATAAGGATTAATATCCATAATATATATAGAGCTCCAAAACTTAAATACCAAAAGAACAAATAATCCAATTAATAAATGTGCAAATGAACTGAACAGAAAGTCATGGCCAATAAATAAATAAAAAAATTAGTCAACATTCTTAGCCATAAAGGAAATACATATTTAAGCAACACTGAGAGTCTATCTCATCCCAGTCTGAAAGATATTAAGAAAACAAGCAATAACAAATGTTGGTGAAGATGAGGGGGAAAAGGAACTCTTATACACTATTGGCAGAAATATAAATTAGCGTAGCTGCTGTGGAAGTAAATATGGAGGTTCTTCAAAAGAACTATAGAGCTACCACATGATCCTGCTGTACTACTCCTGGGCATGTATCTATCCAAAGGAATGTAAATCAACATACAATAGAGATACCTGAGCACTCATGTTTGTAGCAGCACCATTTGTAATAGTGAAGCTATGGAATCAGCTTAGGTGTCTATCAACTGATGAATGGATAAATAAACTGTGGTATATATACACAATGGAATATTATTCAGCCACAAAGAAAAATAAAACTATTAGGTCATTTCAGGAAAATGGATGGAAATGGAAGTCATAATATTAGGGAAACGAGTCAGATTGAGAAATACAAATACCCCATGTTTTCTCTCAAATGCAGAACCTACATCTAAAAAAAAGAAAAGAAAGCAGGATGAGTGCTTTGAGGGTGGGAAGCAGAGGGTGGGAAGAGGATAAAAGCAGAAAGTCAAAAGGGGCAAATATGATCAAAATACTTTACATACAATGCATGAAAATAGAATAATGAATTCCATCAAAAATTGTTCCAAAAGGGGTTAAGAAGAATAAGAAAGAATTGAGGTAGTAAATTTAATTCAAAGTACATTATATGCATGTATGGAAATATCACAATGAAAACCTTTGTACATTAAATTTATGCTATTAAAAGAAATGTCTCAATATTGTTTTCTTACCTTTTCTTTTTAAACCCACTTTTATTGGGTATAGAATTCTAAATTGAATCTCACTTCTTTAAAGATATTGCTCCATTGTTTTCTGGCCTAAATTATCTTTGATGACATTTCTTCTTTGTATAGAATGTGACATTTTTCTTTAGCTGCTCTTAAATCTTTGCTTTTATTTCAGGATTTAAGTAATTTGATCATATGTGCCTTTTGGAATCCATTGAAGTCTCTGACTTGTAGCTTTTATTTTTATTAAATTTGGGCAATTTCTTGGTTACTATTTCCTTCAACAATTTTTATTTTCTCTCCTTATTTTATTTGGGGACTTAACTATACATATATTAGGCAACTTGAAGTGTTAGAACTCATGGATGCTATATTTGTTATTAAAAATCTCTTCTCTTTTTGTATTTTGGATGTTTTTTATTGCTTGGTTTTCTAGTCCATTAATCTTTTTCTCTTTCAGTCAACTCTACTTTTATATCCATACAGTGTACTACTCATCTCACACATTTCATCTCTAAAAGCCTTGCTTATATATTTTTATTTTCTATGTCTCTACTGAACATATTCCGTATTTCCTCTGGTTTCTTGAACATAAGGAATATAGTTAGAGTTTGTAGTGTGCTAGCAAATGTTCAACAACTCCCCTCTGTGTAAAGAAAATAACCTAGCCTTGGTTTGTTACGTTTGTTTAAATGTGCTTTAAACAATCCCTACTAACTGATTTCAAACTACCATCATGCCATTAATAAATGTCTATTTTGGGAAGAGATGTATAGTAGCAGCACACAACTCTGTATTATCTTTACCCATACATGCAGGAACCTTAAATAACCTCTGAAGCATAGATTATACTAATGTAGTAAAATAATTAGCAAGTGATGAGTTTTAGTATTTATTACCTTTGCTGTAAATATAAATTAATCATAAGTTTATATAATTTAATTAAAAATAAAGGCTATGTTTAATAATTGACTTGCAAAATTCCCAATAATTTTAAATAATTGAATAATTAGCCCACATGACCCAGGATGACATAACTCTGGCATGCCACTGGGTAGTAATTATTTTTGTGTCTTTGTCTATTGTGTGATATTTTCCCCCGATTGTTGGTCATATTTCCCTCTTTTCTCTGATGTCAGATATGTTGTATATTTTACCTTGTCATATGCTGGGTATTTTTTATATAATTATAAATACTATTGACTCTTGTTCAGTGACACCATTTAATTTCTTGGGAACAGTTGATCGTTTCCGGTCCTGATTTTAATTTTTTGCAGGACCACAGCAGCATTTATTATAGGGTTAATTTTCCTCAAATACTGTGGCAAAAGTCTTTTGAGTTTTGTACCAAATGCCTTGTGGATTAAATCCTCCATGTCGGCTGGTGAGAATTTGAACTATTCCCCAAGGGCCCCAGAACTATTCCCCAAGAGCCTTCCAATCCTTTTAGGTGGTTCTTTTCCTGGTTTGGGAAGCTTTCTCACATGAATGGGGTGACGAACATTCAGATGAAGACTCAAGAGGGACTTCCTGAACATCTCTTGATCCATTAGTCTTAATTTCTGAAATTATATATTCTTTTCTGAGTTCTATGTCCTCTTTTCTGAGGTTTCCAATTATGATATATGTTGTCCTTTTAATACTGCCACCATATTCTTAATTGATTTCTAGCTCATTTAGAAATATTAGGTTACAGTTTTCATCAACTTTATAGACATGACCTTTTGGAGTCCTTTTGTTGTCTGAAAGGATTTTACTCTGTCTTTATTTCCTTTTTTAAAAGTATAACTTTTTATGGGATTGGACAACAATCCTTGTTTGTGGCTCATTTTAAGAGAAATGAGTTTTTCTGTATTTTCAGATGGTAGGCTGGCCAAGACAACTTTTCAAACATCATGGCTCAAAAGTTCCCTCTTCTTTTATTGCCACAAAGTGATTAATAAATGGCCTCATGCTTTTGAGACCTTACTACACAACATCAGCACCCCCTTTGCTCTTATTTCTCCGTTCTGCTTTATTTAAGTTTCTCCACTTTATTGCACTTTATCCTGGATGGGCATTTTTAGTTTAAGAGTTCATGTAGCCTACAATGATCCAGCCCTTTCTTACTTTGTTGTATACCTTACCCTGAAAACTGAAACTCTTCCAGTTTAGCTACTATTCCCAAACTGTTCCACTGCCCTTTCCAAAAGGAAAGAGAACTAGATAGTGGGGGGTTTGGAGATCTCATGTTCTCTGGTGCATCTCGTACCCTGCTATTTTTCCTTTTGTTCCTTCATGTACATGCTTGTGCTGGTTTTACCTCTTTGATCTCTTTTCCTGTCTGTCTCTGTCTCCCTCCCCCTTATTTTAGGTGGTTTTTAGCAATTTTTGTCATTTAGTTTTGTGGTAGATTTGTCTATGAGGACTTGTTTGGCTATCTGTAATAGGTAGAATAATGTCCCTCTCTTCCCCAAAGATGTTCCCAGGAGGGACTTTGAAGATGGACTTAGATTAAGGCTCTTGAGACAAGATTAGACTAGATTATATGGAGAGCTCATTATAATTTCAAGGGTTTTCATAGGTGAAAGAAGCAGGCAAGAGAGCCAGACAAGGAAATGATGATGGGAGCAGTGTTAGTGATGCGATGGGGGAGACTTGACCAGATTTTGAGAATGGTAAGATTGCTCTGAGTATAAAGCAACTTCCCTCTATGAAGCTTGCCCAATCCACATTATTCTAGAACACTTTTGTATAACACTATTACGGACTTGGTGGGTTTAAAATAACAGAAATTTATTTTCTCACAGGTTTGGAGGCTAGAAATCTGAATTTGAGGTGTTGCCAGAAATTTGCTCCTTTCAAAAGTGGACAGGATCAACTGTTTCCCAAATCAAGAGATTGGTATCTGGTGAAGTTTTTATTTGTTGCTTCATGCCATGATGAAAGTGCAAAAAGAGGGAGAGACAGATAGAAAAAAAGAAAGGGAGGCAAACTCTTGCTTTTCGAACTACTCAACTCCTTGATAATGAACCCAGTCTGCAATAGTAGCACCAATCTATCTATTCACTCATTTTCATGAACTGATCAGATCTCATTTAGATCCTACCTCTCAACACTGTTGCATTAAGGATGAAGTTTATAGCATATGCTTTTTGGGGGGCATATTCAAATCGCAGCATCCATTATCAACAATTTCCTTCAGAGTCATTCATTTTTTATAATTGATGAACCTGAGTTGGCATATTGTTATCACTCAAAGTTCATAGTTTATATTAGGGTTCACTCTTGGTACATTCTATGGACTGTGAAAAGTTTATGATGACATGTATCCACCATGAAAGTATCATGCAGAATATTTTCACTACTTTAAAATCTTCTGTATTCTTCCTTCTGTTCTCCTTTCCCTTGGTAACCTCAGACCATTTTACTACCTCTGTGGTTTTCCCTTCAACAGAATGTTGTATGGTTGGAACCATGCAGTTATATAGCATTTTCAGAGTATCTTATTTCACTTAGCAATATATATTTAAGTTTACTCTGTGTCTTTTCATGGCTTGGAATCTCTTGTCTTTAAAGCAATGACTAATATTTTCATACTGGACACACCCAGTTTATCCATCTATCTACGGAAGGGCATTTTAGTTGATTCCAAGTTTTGATAAATGTTAATGAGGTTGTGGCAAACATCTCTGTGCAGATTTTTGTGTGGAAATTTTCACAATTGTTGGGTTGTACAGTACGATATTTAATTTCATAAGGAATATTCTCCAAAGTAGATATGCCATTTTTTCATTCCCATCAGAAATGAATGAGAATTTCTGTTGCTTAACATTCTTTTCAGTGTTCAGTGTTGGCAGTGCTCTGGATTTTGGTCATTCTCAAAACTGTGTGGTGGAATCTTATTATCGTTTTAATTTGCATTTCTCTGATGTCATTTGATGTAAAACATCTTTTTATGTGCTTAATTTCCATCTATATATTTTCTTTAGTGAAATGTCTGTTAAAGATCATTGGCCCAGTTTTAAACTGTTTCTTCAGGGTTTTTGTTTGCTTATTGGTTAGTTTTTATGAGTAGTCTTTTGCATATTTTGGATATCTTTCATCAGGGAAGCCTTTTGTAAGTGTTTTCTCCCAGTCTGGCTTGTCTTTTAATCCTCTTGAAAGTAAATTTTGCAGAACAAAAACTTTTAATTTGAATGAAATCTAGCTTATTAATCCTTTCATAGAGCTTACTTTTGGTGTATATCTAAAAAAATCATCACCAAATCCAAGTAATCTAGATTTCCTACTATGTTATCGTGTAGTTTGTAGTTTTTAAATTTTGCATTTAGGTCTGAGAAACATTTTAAGTTATTTTTTGTGAGGGGTGTAAGCTACTATGTTCAGATTTATCTTTTTATCTTTTTGCATTTGGAGCTCTAGTTGGTATAGTACCACTTATTTAAAAGATTATGTTTTATCCATTACATTGCCTGTTCACCTTTGCCAAAGGTCAGTTGGCTATATTTACCTGGATCTATTTCTGGATGCTCCGTTACATTACATTGATACATTTGTCTATTCTCTCACCAATACTACACTGTCTCGATTGTTGAAGGTTTATAGTAAGTCTTGAAATTGGGCAGTAACAGTCCTCTAGCTGTGTTATTCCCTTTCAATATTGTGTTGATTATTCAGTCTTTTGCCTCTCCATATGAATTTTGGAATGAGTTTTCCAATATCTATAAAATAACTTGCTTTTTAAAAAAAAATTGGAATTGCATTGGATAGATCAAGTTGGCATGAACTGAAATCTTGATAATACTGAGTCTTCCTGTCTATAGATATGGAATGTCTTCCTGTCATTGAATTTTTCTTTGATTTATTTCTTCAGAGTTTTGATGTTGTCCTCACATAGATCTTATACATATTTTGTTAGATTTATATGTGCATATTACATTTTGAAGGTGCTAATATAAATGATAGAGCATTTTAAATTTTAAAATCCACTATTAATCTTGTATTTTGTAATCTTGTTATCATGACTATTATTTCCTGGAGGTTTTTTGTTGTTGTTAATTCTTTCTGATTTTCTACATACTCTATAATTTGCACATAAGGATAGTTTTATTTCTTACTTCCCAAGCTGTATGCTTTTAATTTCCTTTTAATTTCTTATTGAATTAAATAAGGCTTCCAGTATGGTGGGAAAAAGCAGTGGTAAGAGGGCACACCCTTGCCTTTTTCCTAATTTCAGCAGAAAAACACTGCCTTTTAAGAGAGTACATTTAAGTGTAGTGTAGGCTGAAGACTTTTCTAGATACCCTCTAGCAAGTTGAAGAATTTCTCCTCAGTTCTTAACTTACTGGTGTATCTTGTTTTGATTTTTAATGTGCTACCTATTACAAGTGCCTAAAGTAGTTATCTGGAAGAAGGAAGTAACTTTTATTGGTTAATAGTACTACTCTTTAAGATATTAGCTCATTAAAGTTCAGTCCCTTCGGTACAAGTTTGAAATACTCTTCATTAATATAGTTAGTGGTGATGATCTGGGGCCATTATTTGTATAACTGATGCTATAGGTTGCTTGCATAATATGTGGTTTTTAAAATAAATTACCACAGTTGCTTATCATAGTTTGATGCTGTGGAAGAAAAACCAGTATAATTAACTTCTCTTTAAGACATCTTTCAAGCTATCCTTCATACTGCTTCCCTTCATACTGTTGGGAGAAAAATAAATGAAATATGTGGATTTGATAATAAAATATTATAACCCTTTATTTTCTGTATAGCTGGATGCTCAAGAAAGGTAATTTGAAGTCATTAAAAATTTTAAAACCTATTATCATACTAAAGCTCTCTAATTTCTTGAAACTGGCATTAGAATGAAAAAATACAGGACCTAGAATTTTCTTTAGATGATTGCCATCATGATACTTCAAGAAGTGAAGAAAAATTTAAAAAATGACCAAAATATTTCTAAGTTTCAGTGTCTTCTTTTAGTTTTATTGCCGTCTAATCTTATGTTCTCCATTTTAGTTACAGTAACCTAAGGTATATATTTGAATTCTAGATTATATTGTTCAAACTTTTTTTGGAGGAGACAGTTTCATTACTAGAATAACTTAAAGGGGGCTAGACTATCTCTAGAGAAAATTACCTTCTAGAAATAATGTCCATTTTTTGCACTATTACAACAGATCATTAATGGAGCATGTTGGTAATAGACTAGCCTAAGTACATAGAACTTCACTAGTAATAGAGTCAGGAATATAACATTAGATTGTACCATCCTGTTTTTAATTTGATATTAAGGAATCTTTATTAGAAAAACAACATATAATTTGACTATTTTAAGTCCTCATAAATGAAAATCTCAGAGCAAAGATAAAATGAAATATTAAGCTGCTTTAATTGCCCAATATTCTGTGAGCACTAAATTATGTTCTGATAGCCACATTCATTTATTGGTCTGTCCTCTAAAACTCAGAGCTTCTGTGTTTAATCTTACAGTACTTCTCTGAGGACTTGGATGTGGCCTTCTCAAATAGCCATTTGCTATCAATTCATTAACTCAGAGTTATGCTGCTTTTGTTGTTGATGTTCTTTTTCTTTTTTTGTGATGGCTTTCTGTTTTCATCTTGACTTTTTTCTTATGCACATTTTAAAGCCATTAAAGTATCAACATATCACCAAGGACCAAAAAAAAAAGGGTAAAATGGGGATCAAAAATAGAATTGGAGAGCAAAAATCATTAAAAGATTGTTCTATTATATAAGTATAGATAAAGAAATATTGTTAGTTGTTTAAGATCATGAAGACCTATGCAGCTCTTATTTTCTTCATTGTTCTTTATTAAAGAAAATGGGATTAAAAAACTAAAAGGTGGAAGAAAGAATTAAAGATTGAGATCAGTAAGTGAACAAGAGTACATCCAATTGCCTTAAATAGATTTATCTGAAGACAAATAAGAGGTAAAATATGGGTACTGACAGAGTTTAGAAGTGTTTGTTATCACTACTAATTATCTTTAAGAATGGCAAAAGCAGAACATGCTGCTATAACAGAATAGCTGACACTTAGTGATTTATAATTCATATAAATGTATCAGCTCATGGTTCTGGAGTCTGGGAAGTCCAATATCAATGGACCAGCATCTGGTCCATCTGTAACAACTAACCCACTTTTTGATAATTCATTCATTTTCTCTCATAGTCAAATCACTTCTTATTAGGACCTACCTTCCAACACTACTGTATTAAGAATTGAGTTTTTAATATATGAACTTTGGATGACACTTTGAGACCATTGCCCAGAGCATTCTCAGAAACCTAAATATGCAGACATCTGAACTTTTCTACAGAAAATATAAATTTCAGGAATTACAGATGAAATTTTTTGATGTTGATTCACACAACTGTCTGTTTTCTCCCAGCCCATCCATGTTAAAGGTGTGGTGGGGAAGTGGTGCCCTAACCTTAAAGAAGCTCCCAGAAATGTACATCTCAGCCCAATGTCAGAGCCTCTTGATTTCCATTTGCCTCATAGAACTATAACATTTTAGAATGAATTATTAAACAAATAGTTTTAGGACTTTAGAAAAGCATGCCATTTTCTCTAGGAGGTTAAAAAGTTGTCAAACCAATTTATTTTGCTCTCTGAGGAGTTTACTAGTGTTAGAAGTATTGTATTCCAAAAAAAATACCAGGAATTGTGGAATTGTAGAGCTGGTAGGGATCTTAGAGATCATCTAGTTCAAATTCCTCATTTGCAAGTAAAAAAAAGGAAGACCAGATAGATTAACTATATTACCTGACATGATATAGCAAGTCTGTGACAGGAAGAGTTGGAATAAACTCAGAATTACTAGTCTGAGGTTTTCCTAGCACATCAGTTCTCACGATGTCTTTGATAACAAGAGGAATCCCAGGTTGAATGAAGAGGCATCATTAGTTGAATTTATAGTTGGTACAATAAATGAACTCCAAAAATGTTTAAGAGGTTTGTGTCCATTCAAAGAGAGAGCTACAAAGATATGCTTCAGATTTCTTGCTCTGAGTCTGTTACTGACATGTTTAATATTTGAATTGCTGAATTGGAAAGAAGACACAGAAAAACTCTTGAAATTTTCAGATGGTACAAAACTGTGAGGAATAACTAATACATTGAATGATAGAATGAAGATTCAAGAGGCTTTAGACAGATTGGAACGATCAGATGAAACTAAGATAAATTTAATAGAAATAGGAGAAAAGCAATACAATTAAGTTAAAAAAACTGTTTTAATTCAAGATGGAGGGTAGTTGGTAGAAATTTTAGTTGGACATAAGTGTAATGTAGTCCAATAATGTCATTTGGCTGTTAAAGTGCAGTGTCACCCTGCCTTAGCAGCATCACTGAGTCCTGATCAAGGGTTACCACCCTCAATTTCTTCCTGCATAAACCACATGTGGAAGATAAATTGGCCTATATACATTACAGTTAAACAGGGATATCGACAACTATAGTTCTTTTTTTTATATATTCATATGTGCATACAACGCTTGGGTCATTTCTCCCCCCTGCCCCCACCCCCTCCCTTCTACCCACTCCACCCCCTCCCTCTTCCCCCCACCCCCTTGGTACCTGGCAGAAACTATTTTGCCCTTATCTCTAATTTTGTTGAACAGAGATTATAAGCAATAATAGGAAGGAACAAGGGTTTTTGCTAGTTGAGATAAGGATAGCTATACAGGAAGTTGACTCACATCAATTTCCTGTGCATGTGTGTTAACTTTTAGGTTAATTCTTTTTGATCTAACCTTTTCTCTAGTTCCTGGTCCCCTTCTCCTATTGGCCTCAGTTGCTTTTAAGGTATCTGCTTTAGTTTCTCTGCATTGAGGGCAACAAATGCTAACTAATTTTTTAGATGTATTACCTATCCTCATATCATCCTTGTGTGCTCTCGCTTTTATCTTGTGATCAAAGTTCAATCCCCTTGTTGTGTTTGCCCTTGATCTAATGTCCGCATATGAGGGAGAACATATGATTTTTGGTCTTTTGGGCCAGGCTAACCTCACTCAGAATGATGTTCTCCAATTCCATCCATTTACCAGCGAATGATAACATTTCTTTCTTCTTCATGGCTGCATAAAATTCCATTGTGTAGTGGGGCATCTTGGCTGTTTCCATGACTTGGCTATTGTGAATAGTGCTGCAATAAACATGGGTGTGCTGGTGCCTCTGGAGTAACCTGTGTCACAGTCTTTTGGGTATATTCCCAAGAGTGGTATTGCTGGATCAAATGGTAGATCAATGTCTAGCTTTTTAAGAAGCCTCCAAATTTTTTTCCAGAGTGGTTGTACTAGTTTACATTCCCACCAACAGTGTAAGAGGGTTCCTTTTTCCCCCGCATCCTCGCTAACACCTTTTGTTGTTGGTGTTGGTAATGATGGCTATTCTAACAGGGGTGAGGTAGAATCTTAGTGTGGTTTTAATTTGCATTTCCTTTATCGCTAGAGATGGTGAGCATTCTTTCATGTGTTTTTTGGCCATTTGAATTTCTTCTTTTGAGAAAGTTCTGTTTAGTTCACTTGCCCATTTCTTTATTGGTTTATTAGTTTTGGGAGAATTTAGTTTTTTAAGTTCCCTATATATTCTGGTTATCAGTCCTTTGTCTGATGTGTAGCTGGCAAATATTTTCTCCCACTCTGTGGGTGTTCTCTTCAGTTTAGAGACCATTTCTTTTGTTGAGCAGAAGCTTTTTAGTTTTATGAGGTCCCATTTATCTATGCTATCTCTTAGTTGCTGTGCTGTTGGGGTTCCATTGACAACTATAGTTCTTTAGAGGATATTAACAGGATTATGAAAGATCTGTTGTGAAACAAAATCTGGAGATATTCATTTTGAAAAGGAAAAGATTGCTGAGTGCAGTAGCTCAAGTTCCTAGCTATTTGGGAGGCAGAAACTGAGAGGATCACAGTTCGAGGCCAGCCTACCTCAACCAATGGCTGAATGTGGTAGCATATGTCTATCATCTCAACTACTTGGGGAAGCATGAATAGGAGGTTGGTGGTTTAGGCTGGCCTGGGCAAAAAGCAAGACCCTCTCTCAAAAATGGGATATTGAATGGTTCAAATGATAGAGCACCTGCCTAGAGAACATGAGGCCCTGAGTTCAACTCCCAACACCACAAAAAAGAAAAGATTTATAGTTGATTTGACAATGATACCTTTCTTTAAAACTATTTATTATGCCTTTTAAATTTTCTTATTCATTTAATAAAAGTTTTGCAAAATCTCTAAGAAGTATTAGGGATGCAGAGGTAAATATAACATCTCTGCTCTTAAGAACCTCAGATTCTAATGCTTCATTTTGAAAGTAGGATCCTTGGCTTAGATGTCTGATAAATAATATAGTCCTGAACTCTACCTACAACCTACTGAATTGGCCCATGGGGTGAGGCATAGGTAATTACATTTTAAGGCCACACATATTAGCAGTGTAATTGGATAGATGTTGTGGTAGAGATTTGCCCAATGTACTTACAAAGCATTTGGGAAGGAATGTGTGTATCTGTTTGATAGAGTCTGTCATGCAATAAAGGAACATAGATATTCACCAATGCTGTAGAGGGTAGAATTAGAACCAAGGAATAGAAATTAGAAGGTGCCAGTTTCAGTTCAGAATAATGAAGAGCTTATTAACAATGAGGGGCTTCCAAGATGAAATAGGCTTCCTATCAAACCATGTACCTTTCTTAATGGAAGTTGTCAAGTTGATTGACAAACAATTGTCAGATGGTTTGGGAAAGAACATTCACGTTCCTCATGCTATGACCCACCTCAGCATTAAGGGGACATTTCTACCCATACTTTCACCCTTTGTCTCTCAACCTGCCCATTTCTTTCTCTTCATAGGAGTGACTACCCTGATATCCTGGCATATGTGGCGTTCTTAAGACCACATTTTCCTAGAGGCCATTTGTCATACAGAGTTCTCCCTTTATTGGGCTGTTGATTCCCATATGAGTCAGATAGGCAGGCTTTTCCTCCAAGTTGGAATGGGTAACATGACAGCTATGGCAGTCCCAAGTGTATAGGTTTGAAGGTATATATTGAAGGTAGAAAATAGGGATCGTAGTTTGCATTGAATCTAAGCTGTATTCTCTAGGACTTCTGCTTTTGGGATTATTAAGGAGCTGATATTTGGCTAGAAGTTCCAACAGAGTTCTTTTTTCACTTTTTTGTTTTAGGTTTTGGGTCTCCTCCTCTTCCTCCTCTTCCTTCTTTTTGGTGATACTGTTGTGTGAACTCAGAGTTCTGTACTTGCAAAACAGGTGCTCTACTGCTTGAGTCACAAGTCACACCTCTAGTCCTTTGGCTTTGCTTTTTGACGCAAGGTCTTGCTATATAGCCCTAGATAGCCTTGAACTTGTGATTCTCTTGCCTCAGCCTTCCAAGTGCTGGGATTACAAATGTGTGCCACTATGCCCATATTTGGGTAGAGTTCTGAGATGGAAGACAGGTAAGTCATAGACCCAAGAATCCACAGCACTTTTTTTTTGAGTGGGTGTCAGAAAACTAGCAGTTGTGCCTTCCTGGCACTCAGATTGCTTTCAGGTGGAAGATCAGACCATTAACCCCTAAAAGTGTTACAGAGCCTCTATGTTCTAAGACCTCATTTATTTATAGATTACAACTGATATTACTTGAACAATTTGTCTTCAAGTCTGTTGACTTGCTCATCTGTTAAATGATTGGACCTCAATCTTACCTTCTTTTGTATGCCTTTAGGAATACTCAGAAAGATAGTGGTGTCTCACATACAATTTAGGCTGTTGCCTCATTTAACAGCCATTGTAGTACACTCTGTCATGTTCTGATCCCATCCTCCCTTAAGGACGAAAACATCCATTTCCCTAGTTGTTGGGAGTTGTTGGCAACTGAAAGGTTGTAATGAAATCTTTTACCAAAGATTATTGTCTGCTGAATGTCATCTCACCCAAAGTGACACTTCCTTCCTGGAGGTATCCCATATGGTTGATATAAACATATAAAGTCCCATCCCCTTTTTCTGATTTGGAACAACTTTATAGGGCCATCCTAGCTCCAGGTCTTCCCATTGAATCAGCTGAGGACTTTGCTGTGACTTATCATAGACTATCTTCTCTCTGCTCAATGTTGTTTCTGTCTGTTCCTATGGGTATGATTCCAAGAAGATTCCATGTATACAAGTTGGAATCTAATAAGTCTTGTTCCTACTCCAGAACCCAGCTTACAACACAAATACTTGCTTTTTTCCATTTTGTATGGAGCAAGTGCTTAGTGAATGTAATAAGGCATTTGAGGAAAGAGCCTACAGTTCTGCAGTCTGTTCCAGCTACTGTCCTTTTGTCCTCTGTTATGTGTTTGTTAAGACATGTTGTGCCTTCCCAGCTCTGCCTTTCTGTTCATGTCCACAGGTTGCTACTGCATTCCTCTTAACACTCCCTGTGGGTGGTCTCCTCATTGCCTGTGGCTATGACCAGTCACTTTGGTTATGGAGGCTTTGGCAGAACGGATAATCTATTCTCAACCTCTACTTTCCTTGATATGTCTATTCTTTCTGCTGCTGTTTGATTGAAGCTTCTATATCCATTTCTGCCTGTCATCTTTGTTCTCTGAGGCTTTTGCTTGGGAGGAAGCTTGCTCCCTTCTTGTGTCTTATACCTTTGGTGGGATCCCTTGACATAGCTTTTTGGCTCCTTGTGGTAAAGACTTCTGTTTTTGTCACCCAGATCTCTTTAGAGGTCATTTTCTCATCAGAAATGCAGGTGTCTTTGAGTGAGTAATTTCTTTCACATATTTATTATCATGCACCTCTCTTCTGCTTTGTATATATAGGCATGCTAGGGGGTTGGTTGGGATAGATACTGTTTTAAAATTAGCCTCATATTTTACACAGAATAATTGCTCCTTTTTCTACAATCAGGCCCTGATACTAATTATATCCCTTTCAAGACTCCTCCTCACTTACGGCAACTTTTCCTTTGGTGGCCTGGTTGTGGCTTTTTAGAGCATGGCTTCCCTTGAGATTTCCCCAATCTATCAGAAATGTCTGCATTTGTCTAGACTTCAATTATGGACACAGTTCAAGTTCCTTCCCTGGGGGTCCTAAGCCCCATACCATTAAAGGGATGCAGCTAGATTCTTATCTAAGTGTCTACAAACATTCCATTGCAGTTACCCTTAATAGCCCGGTGCACACAGATGACCTCTGGACAGGAGGGCTCCTAATTTCACATGCTAGCACATCTGAATCTCAGCCAGAAAGCATTGCTACGTACAACTTCGGGTGCCATGAAGTGATAATGTGTAATACAGAGTGAACTGAACCTGCAGTGGGGAGATCTTGGCACTATCTGGTTAAGGCTGTAAATCTGTTGCTTAATTTCTTTAGACCTCAGTTTCCTCACTTGTAAATGAGAAAACTAGACTAGATTATCTTTAATAGCTCTTTTAGTTCTAACACTGTATGGTTCTTTCTTGCTATTTGTGTCATCTTTCCACACTCTTTATTGCCATGACTTTAATTGGGTCTGGCATGAACTCCTCTGAGGGACGACATTTCCAAAGCAGTTTATTGCTGGAATGTAGATGATACTTCTCCAGGGTTGAGACGTATGAATTTCTTTGTGTGACCTCTGGAGCCCAGTACAGAATTTTCCATCATAGTCTGCCTGGGATTAATCAAATGCTTCAGGAGAGGCCTATCCAAGATAACTCCTTTGAAACAGATTCTTGGTAGCAATTGTTAGGCTCATCTTGTGCCCAGATAATATTGAGGGCTAGAAGAAAATGACTTGGTTTAAGATACTCTTTAATGGATTTAAGTCCCTGAATTCAGCATGCAACAGAAAACAAAGAGTAATAGTGAATAATTGTACACTCACATTAATAAGAAATTCAGGGGTTAGAGTTCCCATAAACTGGTTCTACAAGATCAATGTTGTCAGTGTGTCATGTATGTATCTTAACACAGGGCATGAAATCTAAGGACAGAATCACAAAGCTAGAAACAACTGTGTGAACATGTGTGCTTTTATTTTTCTTATGATAAATGAGCATCAATTAAGCCATCTCAAATGGAAGATGATCATTGTTACTTCTTGAAAATTAACAGAGAATCTATAATCCTCGGGAGGAAGCACTGTATCTTCTTGTTTATAGTAACTCACTGATCAGAAAGTCTTCCTGTTATCACGATCTCCATTCAGAGGAGGTATTAGGCAGAGAATCGGTGCAGATGAATCCTATAATCCTATTTCTTAAAGTATTTTTTTAAAAATTCAAACATTTACTGACAGATAATTTAGTTCCATTATCTCTGTTCAAACAACTGGATCAAATTTATTACTCCTTTGAGTTCCCTGAGAATCCTGAACTTGTTTCAATCACAGCATTTGTTTTGTGCCCATGCTTCCCACCAGGCGTTAGGTATGGATTGAAGAGATTGAGGCAGAGCTAATTCCAAGAATGACCCAGACCTCAGGGTCAATGTCAAACAGGGTCAGGAGTCAGAAGCCCATTGAGCAATGCCATGGATACGTATGTCATTTGTTGTGACAAGGCAGTGGGATAAATCGAGGCAATGGGTCAGAAATCAAGTGAGAACATATCCCAGGGCAAGGCAAGCCTGAGGACCTAAAGGTTTAGCAGGTAGAGATGAGGAAAGAGCAGAGTCTAGGTATGATGAGGCGGGCCAAAGCAGAAGCAATAACAGATCGTGGAAGAGAACATTTACTCTTAAGTAGAGTCTGACCTGTCAGAAGATTCTTGATGTCCTTTGGGCTAGCATATATTAATGTCACCATTAAATTCAGTCTAGACTTAAAAGTGGTGTTTTGATTTAGCTGGACACAAATCTGAGAGTCGCAAATAGGAGCAGATGACTATTAGAGTTCTGTGACATTTCTTACCATACTTTTATTTGTTTTACAGTCTCCTATAAACCCATCTAATGCCTCTAATTAAATGAATGAATTCCTTCAAAGCAAGAGCCATAATTTTCTATCTACAGGCTCCTATTATACCTAGTGAAATACTTTACATTTATCTGGTTACTCGGTCATGTATAATGAATTAAATTAAAACAGAGACTATATTAATAATGTCTATGGATATAATTGAGTGACTCTAGTGGTTCCCAGAAGATTCCTTTAAGCCATGTGTAGATGCAGTTGTTTCAATGCCAGCCACTGATTTTTTTTCTGAATAATTAAATATTTGAAGTCTGAGTAATCCTGGAAAATAAGTAATTCTCTGAGAAGATTGGGATCTGTAGTGAGTTAAAGAAGTTAAGTTTTCCTGTGATGAGAACCCTGCAGAGTATCTGTATGTTGGGTGAGAGTATCAGCTTGAGTGTTCATGAATGTATCAACAGCTGACACTAGGGACTAGGTTTGAGATTCAATATAGCTCAACACATCCTATCTGAGGAAGAATCAAGTGCTGAAAACCCTAAAAAATTCAGAAACTCGGTATGTCAAATAGTCTTTTTTGATAAAATATCTTTCTGTGTTTGGGACTCTGAACCTCTGTAGTCAGGAGGATACTCTAGGAGGTACACCCACAACTCGAAGGGCTGAGTTTTCAGAATCTTCTGCAATATGCATTTATAATTCTGTATTGAATATAATCTTGACGAAAGACTTCTGGATCCTCACAAAGAATGGCTCACAATTTCTTTTTTTTTCTAGCATTTCCGCACAAACTGAAGTCAAAAATCCTTCTACTTGCTAGACTCTCCTAATTACTTTTAGTTGTTTTTTTCTTCTTGCTAAGCCATGACAATTAATATTTACAATTTTCTAGGGTTAATCTGATTTCTCCATAGAAAGAGTGATTTTGAGGAAAAGAAATCAATTTTCAAAAATAGCTTAATTTGGATGAGTTGTCTCATGCTTGCAATCCCAGATTCTCAGGAAGATAGCAATTCAAAGCCAGCCAAAGCAAAGAGTTAGCCAGATCTTTCTCAACAAAATAAATCAGGCATGGTGGCTTGTGTCTGTAATCCCAGCTATGTAGGAGGCATAGGTAGGATGAAAGATTAGAGTCCAAAACTGTCCTGGGTAAAAAAATCAAGACCCTGTCTGAAAAACAGCTAAACCAAAAATGAACTGGGGGAGTGGAACAGCAGCAAGGCCCTGAGTTCAAATCCCAGTACTGCCAAAAAAAGAGAAAACGATACCTTAGTTTAATTTGTTTGATTGTAGTTCTGTAGTTTCCTCATAAGGGAAATTTGATTTTCACCTGCTGGATTTTCTGATTACCCTTTGCCTTGCCTTGTATTAGGCGAAATTCTAAGTAGATCTGAAGTCCAAAGTCTTGGATTGGAGTCTTAGCCCCACCATCAGTGCTTAGTGGATAAGCACTAGAGACTTAGATTTCTTATTGGTAAATTAAGAATAAAACCTGCTCTGTGTGGATTACAGGAGAGACATTTTGAGAGCACCGTTACTGTCGTCTGCCTTTTTGCTTTGATTTGTTTTAAAACTCTTTGAAGCTTAGTGCTCCCACTGTCTTAACTTTCTACATATAATCCTTAATGTAAAATGCAGTCAGTTGCAATGAAAGATAAATTAGAAAATAAAAGTCATCACCATCACTACCATTAGCATCCTAGTACAAGGTATACAGAAATGAAAACAGTATCTGGCCGAGAGGAAGACCCCCTATTGCTTAAATCAGCAACTAAAAGCAGTGGTGTCAGCTCCTATGTGCAAGGCCAGCATTGTCTATGGATTCAGAGTTTGTGCAGAACTGTGTCCACCTGAGTCTGACTTGAAAGTCGGTGAAAATCATTTCTGTCCTAAAACATAAGCATGCTAAATGACCCATGGTAGAAAGTCTATTAAACCCTGGGGAACTGGGCTGGTCTCACCTTCTCTATGGGACATCTAACTGTCTTAAGAATCTATGGGATCTTGGGACAATGTCAGAGGTAAGATTTGGGTTTTCAATGAATAGCAACATTTTGAAAATGAGGATTCAAATTTCTGTCCTTTTGACATCTATGTGGAGTTGTTGTACACAGGGGAAAGCTGTGAGAAGATTGTAGATGTTTAGGAACCATGTGATTAAAACACTCATCTTCACTAATTCTACTGATCAGAGATGGGAATTAAGATATGATGGACAATAACCTGGCATATGGTCAGGGGACTTGGGATCTCTCTTTGCCTTTGCCACTAATAAATTTGGTTTGAATTTTGGTCCTTCATAACCTTAGGGCTCAGTTTCTATATATTTAAAATAAAGAGGTTGAATAAACAGTCATTGAATTTCTTCTTCCAGAAAACATTATTGAATTCCTGCTTCTTCCTTGATACTGTACGAAAATGTAATGATATAAAATAATGAAATAAAGTCACTTCCAGACTAATAGGGCAGATGAGTAGACAAAGGTATGCCAAAAAGGAATCTAGAGTTCAGCTAGATGTCTGGCTACTTCTCTAATTCCATTATTCTCTTATTTTAAAAGTCTCTTTAAATGTCCTGCATACTCTTGGAAGGGCTAAATTACAGTTTTGTCAGGGGTCCTTTTCTACAGTGACCTTCCTGTTAAATCAGTGAACATTGTTTTCCACAATTTTTCATGTCCTGTTCTAGGTGTTTCCCATAAGAAGGGATTACTTTAAAATACTTGATCCATATTGCTCAGATCTCTATATCACCCCAGATTCACCAAGATTTGATGATACAAATAGCAATGATTATTGCTGACAACACTATTAATTATTCATACTAGTGCCAGCCACTAAAGTCATTCTAGAATATTCCTCAAGTATATTTAGGCACTTTTCCATCTCATTACCTAGTTCCCCCTCACTTCCTTCTTCCTTCCTGCCTTCCCTTCCCCCTTTTTTCTTCCCCTCTATTCTTAAACTCCTCCCTCTCTCTCTTTCTCCCTCTCTTCCTTCCTTCCCTTCTTTTTTTCCTTCTCTCCTTTTCCCTCCCTCATCCCTGATACCCCCTCTCTCCTTTCTTTCTTCCTTGTCTCCCTTCTTCCTATCCTTCTTCCTTCCTATTTTCTTCTTCTGCTCCTTCCTTTTTATCCTCTCTCCATCCCTTATATCCCTCCCTCTTTTCTTCCCTGCCTCCCTCATTCATCCTTCTCTCCTTTCTTCCTTTCCTCCTTCTTCTTTCTCACCCTCCATTCCTCACATTCCCTGCCTCTTTTTTTACTTTCCTGTCTTTCTCCCTTCCTCTTTCTTTCTTCATTTCTTCCATCCTTCCTTCCCTGAATTCTTCCCTCCTCACAACATTGTTATGGTTTTCCTGTTATCATGCTTTTCCACTAGACCATAATCTTCTCCACTGCCTAGGCCTCCTACTTCCAGAGACTTAGTGCAGTCTCTGGAAACAGAGTAGATATTCAATACATGGTTGTTGAATGAAAGAATGAATTTGATTATCTTAACTGTTGGTCTTTAGACAATAGAATTTTAAAAATAATTTCTCATGAACATCCAGCCACATTCTGCCTTTAGGTACTTAGGCTTTATTATTGCATTGGAGGACTAGTGGACAGTATACATCTGTTTATATTTAAAGAAAGAGACTCCAGTTGTACATCATTGTACAAACTCTCAAATCTGGCTCTATTTTTTTAAAAGGCTTCTTTTTTCTTTTTCAAAAGAACCCATTGTCTCCATGACCTTAATCATCCACTCCCCAACTGCCTCCTCCCCTTCTACCCATGCTTCCTTTTGCTTGTACATGTCTGATACAGTACCATGTTGGGACAAAATTTTATAAAGAGGTTGGACACTAGATCACTTAGGTGGCAGAAAGCTGAAAGAAGATCTCATGCCTTTCCTTGACTTCTGTTTTCTTTTCTCATTAATACTTGCAAAGAGAAGTTATTTGAAGGAATCTGAAGACTCAATTTGATACCATGGGGTACCCAAGTACCCAGGGGGAAAGGTTGGGTGTAAAATTTTGAAGAAACAGTTTGGATCCAGAACCAGCTGTAGTTTAGTTACCCCCAATCAAATGTTCCTTTGGTTCTTTGAATTTACCCATAAAATTTGGATGTTGGAAAAAGTGCATCTTATATTGGTAGGGCACAAGATTTATTTGATCAGAGTTGAGCTCACAAGCATAGGGTTTTATGTCCTCTTCCCAAAGTGCCCCATGTGTTCTGAATAGTCCTACTTTCTCTCCCATCCATAGTATTGAAGAAGTGCTATTTGGGAGTATGGAAATACAAGAAAACCCCTAATGGTTTAACTCATTATATGGGTGCGAACTAACATTTTTGTAGTAACTTTTATAATAACTTAGAGTTTTCAGAGCATACCCAGGTTACAGTTTCTTTACTTAATTCTACTTTGATATTATAACTATTCTGTACAGATGAGAGAAATGTTCTAAGGTAATTTACTCAAGGACACCAACTAGCAAGACATGAAAGCATGAAGAACATCCTGTTCTTCAAAGATATTTTTTCCCACTAGTATTTCAACTAGCATCTGGTTTGGGATGTCAGGCAACTTATTTCTGAATCCAGTTTCTCTTTAAGCAGCTACCAAAGATGATAGTATTCTATGTTTAGGAGTTGTTCTTATGACCATGACTTTACATTTTATATTGGGAATGTAATGTTTAACTTTAAGGAACAAATCTACAATGGTGTAATTTCAAATGTTACTGCAAACTTATTGGAGAAATTTGTAGAAGACCTTTTTATGTCCATTAAATTTTATAAGGAAGCATGTTATTTTTGAAAAAAAGTCAACCAGGAGCCTAATGCCTAGGATAATTAATAATCCCCTTAATGCTGTCTCACCAATTGCTTCATAAAATAGACCTGCCATTGTTGTGAGGATCACAAGCTAACATTTTTGGAAGTCTTTTAAAAACATATATTACAATATATGCATCATATGACTTTATACTGTTTTAGTGTAAAAATGCATAAAAATGTGTCAAATTGAGTTAAAAAATATTTGTTGAAAATAAAGAGTTCAATTCAAAAGGACTGATAATATGAGCTCTTACTTTTTATTGGATAGCTGGGTAAGTTGCTTAACCTGTTTGTCTCTTTGTTCACATACATGGATAATAATCAATGACCCTGATGCCTTTTAGGTATGATGTGTAGACAAATGAGAAAAGTTAGAAAATCTTTGAGGAACACTGTGCTATAGAATTATGATGAGTGTTTAGATTCTTCTTGGTATATACAATATATATTTCTGTAACATTAGTGTTCTAAGACCTTTGCACCCTTTTCTAATGACATTGGTCAATGGGTCTATTCTCTTTTCATCAAGAGACCAGAAGGAGAATTAGGATGACTATTCTGGAAGGTAGACTCAGAAGGAGGACTGGGAAGTATGTAGATACAGCAGCATGGGATTTAGGGAACAGACAGTCTGATCTTCAAACAAGTCCAGGATGGTAGACTACAATGCATGACACAGAGAAAGCAGAATGAAAATATACTTAATCAAGTACAAGAATTACATAGGAAAGAAGGTTGGGAGAAGACAGGAAATGCTTGCAAGTCAACCTCTTAACCCATTGACTGGTGGGTGGTAAAACCATAGATATAGAGTAATAAAAACAAGGGAGCTAATTAAGCCATAGGGTAATAAAAGGGGAGAATATTCATGTCTTTTCTGGGAAAGGGTGGAGATTTTCTGGGAATTGGGGTGCCACCTCTTTTTGCTCCTTTTATGGTTTTTTCAACTGTCATGGCACTTAAGAGTGTGTCATTTATCATGTAAATGGCATTAGAAAGGGGTTTGAGGTCTGTTAGAGGTCATTCAGGTGGCCATCTTGGATCTATTTGGTTTCAGCTGGTCTGGTTACCAAGGACTCTGGGCCATAAACATCCTGTTCTTAAAGATAAGTAGAGTTAGGGGTAGGCAAGATTTAAGCAGTTTGTCTAATTATTACCCTGGGTAACAACAGGGAGAACAAGAAGTGTAAATTGGTTTCAGAAAGCACTGAGGAATCAGGGAAGGGGCTAATTGCGTTAACTTAATATAATCATAGTATAATAAGTATAATAGAATGTCATTATGCATAAGGGTGAGGAGTAGCAAGTGTTAAGTGTAGCATATTCCTATAAAACTTTAATTTGGGGTCATTGTTTTATATATATATATTTAAAAAAAACCTTGATGTTTTTCTTCTGCCCTCTTTCTTGTGAGTAAATTTTCTTTCAGAAAATGGCTCACAACACAATGGAACACAGAACAATTAAAAATATGGACCTAGGTACTACAGGACCTATTTGTTGAAGGTGGACTTTTATCAGATCAGGATCAAAGGAAATGGTGGTGTCTTCGCAGGTTTGCAATTTTGATTAAAGGGTATTTCCCCAGGATATTTTTACTCCATGTTTATGGGAAAAGCAACACAGCTGTGATGCAGGATGTTTGGGAGGAGCTTGATCTAAAGCCCAAGATTTCCTGGGATTCTCACATTGTGGAGTTCTTATTTACTAACTTGCAGAAGTCTTCCCTGTTACCTCCTGTGTGTGGATGCTGGTTCTTCCTAGGACTCTCCTCCTTTTCAGAGACAAAATCCAGACAGGAGGCACCTTGGTGAGGTCATGAGCAGGCCCAACCCTTCTTCCTCTGATGGAGAACTCTTTAGAAGAAGGCCTGGGGTTTGGGGCCTCCACCCTGAGGTACCCAACAGTAACTTCAAGGAGCTAATGAGTAAAGTACAGTAACAAGAATAAATCCCAATGATCTTATTAAAAAACTGAACCACAACTTTGGCAAGGGAGGGAACCATTGTCTGGAACTTGTTTGTTGATTTGCAAAGAGTCGCAGGCCTTTCTACATCTTCGCCCCCCTCTCAGAACAGAGAGATAGCAACAAAAGATAGATTTTTAAAGCTTCACATTGTGGTGATTTACACTCCATTTAGGAGACTGTCCATGGCTTCTACTTGGTATTATAAGGGGTACCAGCCAATCTCTCTTCTAATGGGCCTCCTGGGACTTTGGCTGTGGTGTGTGTGCAAAGTGGAAATGATCTGATTCAATCTCCATCTCTTGCAAAGTCTTCTTTGTAATCATTTTGGACTTTCTGAAAACCTCCTCCTACCAAAACAAAAGATGATTTCAAGTACTGTAAACTTCTATCCCTTATGGCCAACAGCATGGGATTGTCTCAAATTACCTGTTTTTCTTGGATTGGGTGAAGACAATATTTTTAGAGCATCTACAAGGTTAAAGTACTTTTGGAAATTCCAAAGAATTCATGTCCTTTAGGGACCTGCATTCTCAAGAAGAGTAGGGGCGTAGCTGTGTAGTTCCTAACTGGCTAGTTTGACACAAGTTCCTGATTAACAAGGCTAAGGTTTGAGGGTGAAAATCCCAGGCAAAAAGTATGTAGAGGAAAAATTACACAGAGAAAAATCATGCATGAAAATACCACCTCAGAGAAGTGTTTGATGTTATCCACCAAAACATATGCCCACACAAATCAGAAGTTGTATTTCTAGGTGCATACCCAAAAAGTTTGCACTAAAAAAAAAACACCATGTACAACAATGTTCATAGCAGTATTTTTCATAATAGCCAAATCCTGGAAACTACACCAATACCCATTGACAGTACAGAGGATAAATAAATTGTGGTGATTTTACACAATGAAATAATACACGCAATTAGAAAAAATGATCTACAACTAAATGCAATGACATGGATGGATCTCAACAAATAACGTTGTGCAAAAGAAGTCAAGCACAAAAGAATTCACACTGTATGATCCCATTTGTATAAAGCACAAAACAGGCTAAACTAATCTATGGTGTTAGACGTCAAGAGAGATTTTACTCTGGGGGTGCATGTGTCAGTCATTAGAAGAGAATATAGGGGCACACAATGGTAATTATACATTTTTAGTTTGTTTGTTTAGTTTGTGAAAATTTGTTAGGTTTTATACTTATGCACATTTCTGAATATATATTATAATTTGATAAAAAGATGAAATAAGCCAAAGACTGGTTAGTTTCATCTTTATGTGCTCACTTAGCTATACAACTCCACCCTTAAAGAGTTACATGGAAAAGAGTAGAGTTGGGTGGCTAGCTCACTTTAAACCTACATGCACAAGACAAATCAAACAACAAATGACTCAAAAACTAAAACTAAAAGTTTGAAAATCCTGTTGATTGGTGTCACTGCCTTATTCCACCCACCTTGACTATACACCTTTTACTTGTGTGTGATTAGAGGGCTCCAGGTGTGCTCCAGTGACCCAAAAAAAAAAAAAAAAGAAAGAAAAAAAAAAGACGTGTTCTGGGTAGGTATCTCCTTAACACAACATCACAGGTGGACCAGTGGGACAAGATGAGGGCATCTGTGCTTTACAACAAGAGGTTTTTTGGCTGAATTTGACCTCCATATATTTCCTCTGCCCTCACTTGGGTGAAGCCAGATTCTCATTCTCTTTCAATATCGAAAATACTTTCTGTGGGAACTGTCACTCAGGGAATTCACTGAAAGGAGATTTGGGACTTAAAGCTTTTGGGGTTAGGTTTATCCACATATATACTGAATAATCAGGATGTCTTCAACCTGGAAAATGTCTTAGGGACCAATCCAGAGTACTATAATGTCCATATTATTCCTACCTTTAAGCATCTTGGAGTTGGAGTTAGATATGTGTGTATGTGACTTACAAATATTTTAGGCTTGCTATATCAAATAGGTCTCTGCATTATAACAACTTCATTCATTAGCAAATATCTACTGAATACAATGCTAGAGGCATGGCGGTGGAGTGTGGGTGGGTTCACATTCAGCACACTTGGGCAACTGTTCCCTTTTCTCAGTGGATACCTGCTTAACCTTGTATTTTTTAAAAACATTTGTTGAATATAGTTTATTTAATTATGAGTATATAACTTAATTATAAACCATTGCTATGTTTAGCATTTAGCCTACAGAATTCATGAAAATTTGACAAGAAACTCATGTGATTCTGACCTGTTCCTTGACTTAAGGCTTGGCCATATGACTTGCTTTGACCCATGGATACTAACAAACATGAATCCTAGAGGCTTGGAAAAGTGCTTGTGCATTATCCTTGGTGTTTTTGCTCATAATAGATGGGTTAGCCTGCTGAAGGATTAGACAGTGGAGGAGATCTTGGTAATCCACTTGTCTCAGTCAAGGTCATCCTAGACTAGAAGAGCTAACCCTAGATATGTACACTGTAAGGTGCTATGGGGTCTCTCAAAGGTAATCTCAGATTATTTCTCAAAAGAAAATAATTCAGTTTGAGTAGAATTACTCATTTAAAGCTTAAATATTGGACTTTTAGTCAACTTAGACTGCAGGGGAGAGACAAAGAGGAAGAGAGAGAGGGAGGGGGGAGAGAGAGAGAGAGAAAGAGAGAGAGACAGAGGAGGAGGAGGAGGAGGATTGAGGGAGAGAATTTAAAAATCTTTTAACCTTGTATTTTCTGCATTGGAAGAATAAGCCCACTTTAAATTATAAAATAGCAAAAAAAGCAGAGATTCTGAGGCACATAAACATTGACTCCCGACTGAGATACTTAATAGTATATGGTCTTGGGTTTGTCCCTTCCTTTCTTTAAGCTTTGACTAAGACAGAAATAATAGTTGTAACTCTCTCATAGGCTCTTGGGTTAAAGATTAAATGTGATAGGATGGCAAGTCCATCTTATTCTAAATTCAGTTCATACCTGGATTTGAAAGAGCCAGAGGCTTATTTCTTACAGTTCTTTTAGTGGACATTGACCACCTCCCCCCAGATGGTGAATCTCTTCACTGAATCTTTAGGGCTTGTGTGCTGTAATGACTTACCTCACCTTCTCCAGAGTACTGCCCTTGCCTTACTATAGCTGCTGAGCCTAGGTGCCACATAGTTGGTGGGTGATTTGTGGAGTGTGAGAGTCTAGATTCCTGGTCATGAGGAGGAACAAGCTCTAAGGTTGTAACTCATGCTTCTGATCTCCCTGGGATTAGGTTGAGGCTGGAATTTGCCTGATCACGCCCTTACTTAAACACTACTGATTCCCAGTCTTGCTTACCTCATTTCCTTACTAGTTTCTCTTCAGAGCACTTTCTTAATAAATTACTTGCATAAGAATCAGGGTCTGTTTCAGGGGGGGGCTGACTGAAAAGTCAGTCCTTATTGCCACGTCCAGAATAAAGTGACATTTTTCCTGGGCAGTAGTAGAGTTTGGGATGAGAACAGATACAGTTGTCAGATGGAGGGGTAAACACAGTTGCAAATGGCTGTTTGTTTTTCTACAAAACTATTTCCAATGAGTTCAAGGTATTATAAGAAAATATTCTTAATACTGCCACAAATCATTCCATTCAACAATTATTGGGTACCTATCATGTGTCAGACGTGGTAGAAAGTAAGCTGTTTGGAAATCTGAACCACAGTCACTATGAAATCATAAATATTCTGTTTTTAAGACGTTAAGTTTGGGGATAATTTGCTATACAGGAATAAGTAACTGATGCAGATGGCATGGAGGCCACTCTGGTAGGAGTGAAGTGATCCTGGGAAGTCAGAGAGAGGATAGTATTGGGGGATCCAGATTTCACCCACAAACATACTAAGTCGGTAGGTCTAATTCAGTAGGGTTGCTGTCTGGGCATCTATATGACTTAAAAACTCTGTACCTAATACTGTCATGTAATCACACCTGGACACAACTGAGAGGATGAATTCACTCAAATTATGATGGCAATACCAAGAGTGACATTCTCTACTCTAGCCCATGTTACATTCATATCACATTTTCTAGAAAAAAGTTCTCAAAGTTTGATTGATTTTAGATGATTTAGATAAAAATCTGTTGAATGTGGAGAATCCATAGGTTTAAACATTTTCTATCAGAAAATTTTCCTATTTTTTAAAATTTAGTATTCCTAAGTAGTACATGGAGGTTTTCATGTAAAAATTTCATATAGGCATTCAGTGTATTTGAGCAAGTGCATTCCTCTTTTCTATTACCTTAGCTCCCTCCCTCCTCTTCCCTTTCAAAAACATTGATGGGTTACTTTATGTTATCTCCATACATATATAAGCAACATACTTTGATCCTCCTCACCTCTGGTACCTTCTCCATTTTATAAGAAAAGTTTCTTATTGAAGCATACTACCTGGAAAATAATACTTCTCTTTTAAAAATCAATACATAATATTTGTACACATTTGTGGGGAGCAGTATGATACTTTGATACATGTACAAAATGTATAATGATCAAGTTAAGGTCATCAGCCAAAACAAAATAAGACAAGACAAAAAGCCATTCCTTGTGTTCCCATTTCCTTCTCCTTTTTTGCTGTCACCTTCTTTGTAGGAACACACACATTTGGTTGGATGTGCCCCTGAAGTTTACTGTACCAATTTCCTCACCACAATGCAAGGTTGCACCGTGTTCCTAGACTTCTTCATTGTTTTTTCAACTTCCCTACTTCCCTTCAGAAAATATAGTTAATGTCAATTATTTCTTCCAACTCTTCCCTAAATGCCTAAATGTAGGCCATAGCATCCCTATGTGCTTCAGGGTCTTTGATGAATCATTTTCTTGGGGTGAGGTGGGCAGTTCTGTGGTGTAAGCTCAGGATCTTGTGCTTCTACTTCAGCCAAGTTCCCAGCCTCTTTTGGTTTAGTTATTTTTCAGATAGGGCCTCACATTTTTTTGCCCAGGCAGGTTTGCACTGAAATCCTTCTGAATAGCTGGGATGACAAGCACTTGCCATCACATCCAGTTTATTGGTTGGAGATGAGGTCCCAGTACCTTTTTGCCTGAGCTGGCCTTGACCCACAATCCTCCCAATCTCTGCCTCCAGAGCTGAGATTATAAGTGTGAGCCAATAAAGATTTTTTTAAGAGAGGAGAAAGAGCTACCCTGAAGGGTACAATAGGAGTTAATAGATTTTACTTAAAATATCAATATGATAAAATAGTTTTACTAATATTAAACAATATTTATAATAAAGTATTTTATTGAGCAAAAATAAATTGACATATGACATGTGAATGACATAAAGGGGACATATGCCCAGAGGAGGAGGAGGAATAAAAGATCATGTGGTTTTTCAAGATCACAGAACTGAAGAAATGACAGACTGGATTCTACAATTTTTAGGGATTATCAAATGACTGAACTGCTAAGTCAAGTTTGTTAAAGAAGAGCAAACAGGGGGATTCACTCTATCTGATACAAACACACCACAAAAATAGGTAGTAGTAAAAACTATGTAAAATGAGTAAAAGAGTAGGAAAAAAACCCCATGTAACAGAGTAAATAATTAAAAGTAGGCTCATGTTTACTTGAAGACCTGGTCAGTGACAGGTGTGACACTATAAATAAATATACTGTCAGTGGATTGTTTATTACATAGTTTAGGGAAATAATGTCATTATGTGGAAAAAAATTAAGTCATACTCCTATAAGAAACTAATAATCTTCCAGAAGAATTAAATAGGAATGGGACTAGAAAGCTCATGAAAAAGAGTGTCTGTGAGTTTGGAGTGAGAAAAGGCTTCTTAAATAAGATCAGCAAAGTACAATCCACAAAGCAAGAAGCTAATGCATTTAATTACAATCAAATTAGAGGATTTCTTTTCAATAAAAGTATTACAAATCAAGTTAATGAGATTGGTTACAGATGGAGAGAATGTATATGCAGTAACAAAAACAATTAGCAATTGATATGTATATTAAAAAAGGAATTCTTACAATTCAACAACACCCAATAGAAAATTAACAAATAGGAAGAGGCAATCTATACAGGGGAGATCTGAAGGTCAGTAAGTGTATGAAAATTCACTCAAAGTCAGAAATTGGACATAGGCAAATGCAAATAACAATAAAATATTATTTTGCACTCATGAGGATGCAAAAATTTAGGAATATTGGTGCAAGCTCGGAGATAGTAGAACTCTAATACATGGCTGGTGAAATATATGTTGGTACTTACATTCTAGAGAATAATCTGGTAGCAAGATATATTTGTGAGTAAACTCTCCTATGACTCAGAAGCTGTAGGCTTTAGTATATATCCCAGAGTAATTCACACAAATTACTACAAGGGTCGTATAAAAGGATATTCATTGGAGCAATGTTTGTGGAGGCATGAAAGGATAGAAAGAAAAAAAGGTAATATAGAAATTTCCAGTATGATACCATTAAGTAAATTAAAAATATGAACATACACCATGCTAATATTTATTTTTAAATTTTTAATAATTTTTTTTTTTGCAGTACTGGGATTTGAATTTAGGGCCTACACTTTGAGCCACTCTGCCAGCCCTTTTTTTCTGATGGGGTTTTTCAAGATAGGGTCATGTCATGAACTATCTTCCCAGCCTGGCCTCAAACTGCAATCCTCATGATCTCTGCCTCCTGAGTAGCTAGGATTATAGGTGTGAGCCACCGGCACCTGACCTACTATTTATTTTTTAAAGTTAACCCATATATCTTCACATATACACAGATATCATATTTGCATATCAGACACATTGATGTGAGTGCCTTTAGATTGAAGGAGGGTTACAAAGAGAGAGGGAGTAAGGGACGTGAAAGTGGAATGAGGTATAAGAAGAGAATAATGAAATGTAGTACGAGAAAGCCCCGATGGTGCTTAATGACAGTACACTAGGAACTGAAAGTACAATCAACTCTACTCTATAATTCTTTTAGGTTAAAAATAGAATAATCAATATGCTTAAAATTTTAAAAACTGCCTGAGATGACTAGACGGTCAGAAATATTTCACATAAGCTGATGTTTCTTCCTACCTGGGAGTGGCATGGGTCCTGAACTGTCCTCAACCTGACACCAAGATGTTGTGTTCTCCCAATAATCTCTCTGTTGTAATGAGAATGAAATTGAACCCAATTTATGTCATTCTCCTTTCTTTGAAAAGTAAAGCAATTACTTTTCCTTGTAATTTTCACTCAAGGATTAGACAAGAAACAATTTCTATTTTATTTAAAAAGCAAGTCAGGTAACTGGTGACTCACATATATTATCTTAGCTATTTGGGAGGTTGAGATCAGGAGGATTGAGATTCAAGGCCAACTCAGGCAAATAGTTCATGAGGCCCCCATCTCCAAAAATAACCAGAGCAAAATATATTGGAGGCATGGCTCAAGTGGTAGAGTGTCTGCTTTGCAAGTGTGAAGCCCTGAGTTCAAATCCCAGTCCCACCAATAAAATTAAAAAAAATAAAATGAAAAGCAAACAACTTGTTGGAAATTAGTGTGTATATTGCCTAAAATTGTTGGTTGAAAACCAGCGCTTCTGTCTTGGTAACAAGCCTCAGTTTGCAGTTTCACAAAATATTCAGGGTTATGCAAATTTTGGTTGTCCTTATTAGCAGGTGTAAGTTGTACTGTGTTCTCCAGTCATGAGATGAAAGAGGCACACCTGAGGAAACAGCCGTTAGGTTGGTAAGTGATATCAAACATTACCTTCTGGTTTTTGTACTATGAACACAAGTCAAAGATATTCTTAGAGGGCACATAATCTTTTCTTTATAAAACACATATTTAAGTATGCTATCCCTTTTCAGTCATGAAATAAATTCCACAAACATACAAGTGGCATGAAGCTAAAGGATCTGGCAAATTTCATCAAAAGATCCTAAGAGGGTGCCCAGGGAAGACAGAGCCTTGGCTTTCTTGTTCTCCACTCTGTCCCTGTGCCTGTTTTCATACTTGGATTATAGCAGGTGCTCAAGAATATTTATGATATGAGTGTATATAAAGATGAACTTCCTTCCACACCACACAGTACCATACTTGTCTTCAGTCTGTGACCAATTGTCACAATTCGCTTTTTGTTTTGTTTCTGTTTTTAATATTTCACTTTTTTGTGGTGCTGACAATCGAACCCAGGATTTTGTTCATGTGAAGCAAGCACTCTACCACTGAACTATATCCACAGTTCTCTCCTTTTATTTTTAGAATTAGCTACTCAATATACTTTTCACTAAAACCTTTTAATGTACTGACATCAACATATGATCTCCAAGAGGTGAAGGGAGAGAATAACAAGGAATAATAAAACAGCTGTTATGGTTGAGAAGCTTATGATCTGACATGACAAACACAGATGAGAAAGACGTGAAAATAAAAACCAGGAAATGCTTTAGCACTAACACTGGAAACTTATAAGAAAGAGACAGAGTGAGTGGATTAGTAGGAAATGGGGCAACTGCCACCCAGCTAGCTGACACAAAGCCCTGGGTCTCCCGGCACAGCTGGGTCTATGGGGGAGAGGGGTAGGATGTTGGGAGAGCTGGCCTGGGGAAGAATCTTGACAAGGTTTTGCTAGAGGAACCAGAATTTGAGCAAGTCGCTGATGGAGGCCTCACTGTGCTAAGTAGCTTCTAATGAGAAACTGGTTCTTCTAAGCCAGAAGAGGCTGCAGGGAGAGGCACATACTTAACGGGTTTCAACTGAGCTTCTGCAGACACATCCTCTAAAGAGTGGAAAACTCCATTCCAGACCCAAGGAGACCAAAAGGATGTCTGTATACGTGAACAGGAAAATTGTGGCCAAAAAGCCAATAATACAATGATGGAAATCCTCAGCTTTGTGTCCAGGGAAGCTTGGTTTAGCAATCACTGTGAGCTAGTGGAACCAGCTCAACCAACGTCAGCAATTTGAAGACATCTGGTCTTTATTTTTGGACTTTTGTACACTGAGGAGGATTATGGTTGTATGATGTAGAGGCCATTTAGTTTTGTCAATCTACAGAACTTCTTATAATAGGAATCCCTCACACTTAGAATAGAAACTTGTTCTCCAAATTCTCCTAGAGATGTTCAAATATTAACTCTTTATCCCCCAGAATGACTTTCTGACCTCAAAAAAGATCTTTTTAATAGAGAAATTGAGTCATCAAGGAGATATTTATTTTTCCAATGGGTAATCTAATAGTTGGTGGAACCCCCAAGACTTTGATGCCTTGTGACTGCCAAAAGTAATTCTGTTCTTTTTGCTAAACCTCTTAGCTTTCATTTCTTCTCTCTTTGCTTTGCCTTCTTTTCTGGCCTCTGTTTGTCTTTTGCCAGACCCCAGCTGTGCCTGTTCTAGGAAAAATTACTCATGTGGCAAAGTCATTGGAGACCAAATACTTACTTCCCATCCTACCCTTCATATCCATTGGCTAATAACCTGGTGCTTCCCCCAACCCTAGCTACATCTCCCATGGTCCCTCACTTCTTTCACTCATTCCTGACCTTCCCTACTTCCTCCATTAATACCTGTTCCATTGCCCAGGGCTCTGCCAGGAGATTAACTACACTAGCAAATTATTTGTAGCAAAGTTGTTAATAGCCTAAAAATGGCTCAGGGGCTTCCCTTGTCAGATAAAATTGCATTTTCTTTGAGGATTTCAATGTCAAAGAAGTTAGTTAGGGTTCCTGTGTCTTGGTGGTCTTGCCTACAATTTTCTCCCCATCTGGCTGCCCAATGAACTCACCATTCAGCAGACACCTGCTTACATGTTGTAGTTCCTTCAGCTGACTGGCTGGGCTTATCTTGCTCTCATTCTAAAGCTTTTTCAGTTTATGGGGCATTTTTTTCAATCTATTTTAGGAGGAAAGTATGCAAGAAAAGGCATGTACCAAGATGAAGGAAAGAGATACTTCAAATTGATAAAGGGCCAGGCCCCTGGGCTGGGTGTTCAGGTTTTGGAAAGACCCATTGGGCACACAACCTATTGTTGTCCATTAAAAAAATCCATAAGCTTTTAAAAAATGCATTTTCACCTTAATATCTCAGGAGCAGGCACTCTGCTGTGCAATTCCTGAGGATTTATGGCTGGCTGGGTTAATGGTTTGAGGTGTTATTCTTTTCTGTGCCTCATTAATCCCAGGAAGTGCCAGTGCTGAGGTGGTTATTTGACTCTGGTGGGCCCCAGAGGCACCCACATTCCCCACTCCAGCTCCAAGGTTGTGGATGAACCTGGAACACACCAGCACTTAGCTCCCTTTCCAACTCTGTCTATACCACCTCGTCCCTTAGAGCCCATGTTAGTGACCCCAAAATGGCATAAGAAGTTCTAGATAAGTTTTGGCAGCTATTTTTCTTAAGTGCTGGATTTATTAATCTGACTCTATGACTTCCCCTTCCCCTGTACCACCCCATCACAGAAATTTTGAAAAAGATAAAATTTACTCTGTCTGAGAAAGTAAAGGGTGAGTACAATCCTCATGTAGCAGGAGGCAGAAGAGATCTTGACTAAGGGGAAAAGATTGGGAAAGAAGATATATTCTCTCACCAGCACAACATGCTTTCTGATGATCACAATGCATTGTATCTTGGGAGGGGTATTGTTCAGTTTCTGGTTATTATATCAAATAGCCGAGATAATCAACTTACAAGGGGAAAGGTTTTATGTTGGCTCACAGTTTGGGAGGTTGCTTTTAGGCCCATGGAGGTAGTGTGTGGTGGAGCAAATTTGCTCAGTCATGTTCATGAAGCAAAAGAGAGAGAAGAAGCTTGAGTCACCCTATCTCCTTCAAGGTCATGTCCCCAATGACCCAAAGACCTCCCCTACTAAGTCCTGCCTCAAAAAAGTTTCTACCACCTCCCAAAAGCACCAAGTTGGAGACCAACACTTTAACACATGGGCCTTTGGGGACATTCCAGATCCAAACTATAGCAGAGGGAAAATGATAACTTTTCAAATGGAGGCAAGAATGTTGAAGTACTCTCCTTACTTTTCTGCCTCAACTCTCTTCCTTCCATAAATATCAGCTGGACATTTACTTACTAAGGTACCAGTGTAGATACTGGAGATACAACTAACAACACTTTTCTGTATTTTTGTATGTGTTTGGGACACATGTGTGAGAGTGCCAGACAATAAACAAATAACCACTTAACTTGTTTTACAATGTTGTGGCACAAGTGGGACAGGTGTACCTACACTTATTTCACAAATAGGAGAACTGGAACTTTAAGAAGTCAAATGACCTTTCAGATGAGCTGATTTGTTCATTTATTTGCTCATCTGTTGGACTTTTCTACCTTTATCTATGTCTCAGATCATCTTGTAGGCTTTTGAGATATTAATATGATTAGGGCAATGAGCCTTGCCTGCCAGGGCTTTCAGTAAAAAAAGGAAAGAGCCACATAAACAGACAGCACGTTCCGATCTGATAACTGCTACCATGGGATCTTTGATTGCAAAATGGGGCTTGGAAGAAGAGTCTTCCCAAAAGAGACAGAGAAGCAAGAAACAGAACTGGGCTGAGACTCAAGACTAAGGCCTCCTCTGGTAGCAGTGTGCAAAGAACACCTGTTGGGATGAAGTGAGCCAGCTTTGCAAGGCTCAGCTTCACTATCTGGTTTAAAAAGTGTCCCCAGGCCACCAGAAAACTTATATTCAAATTAATCAAAACCAAACAGACAAGCAAAATGAACTTCTCATTTCAAATGGAAACAGAAATTGTTCCACTTTTTGGCCAGGCTTCCAGCTTTTATGTGATTAATAAAAAGCAAAGTAGTCACTAAGCAGCAAGGTGAATAACACATTATTTATCAATAGAAAAATGGTCAGAAATTCAATTCCTCTTAGACTCTTCTGAATCCCCTCTAATATTTTCTATATACCTCCCTATCTCCATTAGACGACCCTTAATTGGTAAATATGGATAACCGAATTCAACCATAGCAGTGTAAAAGGAGCCACTGGACTAAACTCAGGGAACTGGGTTTTTGTCCCACGTCCATCATTAATTCAAATTCTGACCTTGGGTAAGTCAGTTAGTCTGTTGGTATTTCACTTTCCTAAGCTATAAAATTGGGTCATAATACCAGTTCTACCTTATGTCACCAGTCATGGTTAGGATCAGAAGGATGCAACATGTGGCAGTGATTAAGAAGGAACAAAACGCTCTATACATGTTACGGGATGTCATTCCCACTACTATAGCATGCTGCTGACCAAGGAAGATGCTAGACATTTGCTAACTTGGCTTATATACAAGGGTGTTAGACTTCTTGTATTCCTTCAGCGTCAGAGGTGCTGGCAATTGAGGCGGGCAACCTTCCTGATCATCATCCTCCCCATTCAACAGTCAGGCTCCTATTTAAAGGCTCAGTTTCTCCAGTTTAATAAATTATAACAAATTGTCTCATTTTTCCTTGATAAGAGACGACCCCTGGCTGCCTTGTCTCCTTGTAGGCTGCAACTGCTTCCATGAGTTGGCAACTCCAGTTCTTGGGCCTTGGCCAGGCCTGAACAGGAAGACCGTGGAGGGGATTAGGATGAGGTTATTCACATCCTCTGCAGACACCTTCTCATGTTCAGTGTCTGCTTGGCTGGCATTGCAGGCAGAGGGAGTGCTGAAGATGGGTGTGTGGGGTGTAGGAAGGAAAGGATGGGCAGGGAGAGTACTGTTGCTAAGCTTAGAGGGTTATGAGAGGCGAAGTGGGCTGAGGAGGGAAAACCCAGAAGGGAGGATATCCTAGGCAGAGGCAGATATCTTACTGGAACAGATAGAAAAGATTTATTTCTACTATAGTTAGAGTGAGCATGTTGTCTAGATCAAAAATAGAGACTGCGGAATATGATCTAACAGATGCATTAATAAGGACAACAGAGTGGTGTAATTTGAATATAGACAGGGAAAATTCTGGAGGAGTGATCTCTTTTCTAATCTCTGACCTCCCACCCTCGCATAATTTCAAATTTTGATACATGCTGTTTTGCCAGTAGGCACTATTGGGAAGTTTGTGTTTGGAATTTTTCTATCTTTCTTTCAACAAGTATGGATTGAGTACGTACACTGTGAGGTTGGGGTCAGCTTCATGGGTGTGGGGTTTGTGATATCACACAGGGCCCCACATGGAGAAGGATCCTACATTTAGTTTAATGTATTACTGTTGCCACCTTGAAATTTGTAATATTTTTTGAACAAGGAGTCTGATTTTTCTTTTTCACAGGACCTCACAAGTTATGTGCTCAGCCTTGTGTGTGGTACTATATTTAGTATTGGGTATACAAAGATGAAAAGAAGTCTCTCCTTCACTGCCACCAGCTACCTGCCTAGGCAACACCTTGCGTGCTGGATATTGCTTTTTATATGGCCATTCTGTTAAATACTATCTTAACTAGCGGGGAGTTTGAAAGTTTTTTCTCAACTGATTCACTAGAAAGCATTTTAAATTACATAAATATTTTTCTTATCAGAATTGTTGAAGTTACTATATAAAATTAAGACTATGCAGAAGATGTAAAGAAGAAAATACAAAATAATTCATGACCCCAGTATCCATATGGAGTGCTTTTCTCTGGATGGTTGGATATTAAGGTATTTTTATTTTAATTATTTGCATTTATATTTTAAAACAAAATGAAAATACAAATGCATATGAAATTTATAATCCTGCCTTTTCAGTAAAAATTACATTTTTGCCATTTCCCATGTCAAAGAATAATTTCCAAAGTCTGGTGCTCTGTGATTTTAGTATTTTATCACATAGATGAACCATGTATATTTTCTCACTTCCCTCTTTTTGGGTACATTTAATTTTTTTGCTGTGTTAAATATCATTTGAATGAATATCTTTATATATAAAATCTTTGTTGGCTTCTTTTGTTATCTTCCTAGGATAAATTTTTAAAAGCAGAATTACTGGTTAAAGGGTATAAGAGAGTCACAACACATGCAAACTATCTTCCAGAAGACTGGAACAATTTTTACTTTCAACAGTAGTGAAGGAGAGGTCCTATTTCTCAAATCTCATAATACTGGATATTTTAATTTTATAAAGTGGTTGTCTAAGTTGAGGTGTGACTCTTTTTCTTTACTTGTTACATTTAGCATATTTTTCTGTATTTATTGGGTACATATATGTCTTCTTTATAAATTGTGTAATTATACCTTTGTTCATTTTCCCATCAAAAAGCTCCACTTTTTTTAGTTATCTATAAATTAGTTACTTATTAATTGTTGTAGTTTTAAAAAATATACTAGGTGATATACAGAATTAGGTATACATGTCTGATAAGAATACATACTTAACATGTTTATCTCTGCTGAAGGGTACTACACTTGACAATTCTTTAAACTTGAACAGTTATTTTTTGTTTGATTTTTAATTGACAAATAAGAATTGTATATATTCATAGGGTGCAATGTGGTATTTTGATACATGCATATATTAGGGAGTGATCAAATTAGACTAATTAGCATATCCATTACTTCAAATATATGTCATTTTTGTGGTGAAAACATTTTAAATCCTCTCTTTTAAGTCTTTAAAAATATGCAATATATAAATTTGTATATAATGTACAAATATGCATTATCATTGACGAGAGTCACCATGCTATGTAAAAAAAATCAGAACTTATTCTTGCTATCTAACTGTAACTTTGTACTTGTTGACCAACATTTCCCCTTTCCCTGTCCTCCTCCACTCCCAGCCTAGCCTCTAGTAACCACTCTTTTGCTAGAAGTTCATTGGAGAGTTATTTTCTATAGAAAAACTTTATATAGAAACTTAGCAAGGCCCTAAATGGGAATGAGTTATTTAAAGGAAATGAAATTGCTGTAACTAGAACTGTTCCTGTGAAGACAGAATTAACATCAGAAGATGGATAGGGGATTCTTGCTTTAAGAAAGAGCTTGGACTCAGCAATGTGGTCATTTTGACTTTCTATCTGTAATTCTAATGGTAAAATTTCATTATCTTACTGGGTAGAACCCTTTTGATTCTAATTTATGAATTGTTACTTCTAGGTAGAGTAAGCCCTACTGGGTCAAATAAGTTATCCCATTAATTAATAGTATAATATCTGAGACAAAATGACATTAAGTTCTAAATGTGTGATGAAGAGGAATGCACTTATGTATTACAGGGAAGAAGGTGGAAGTTTGCTGACAGGCACCACTTTCCTGAGTCCCATGAATCTGAAAGAAAATGTCAGGTTCATGACTACAAAGACAGGTGGACAATTTAATATGCAAAAGGATAGATAGTAGCTAGAGATACCTTCCCTAACTAAACCTGTAAGAGCACAAATCCACCACAGGAGTGAGGATACAAAACTGGACCTGCTCCATCTTGCATCACCACTCAGTCCACTTTTTGCCCCTGTCCAGATCTGAATTGCTTCCTGCCAGAGCCACTCATGGCCACCAAGACAACTGCATGGAGGGCTAAGAGCAGATGGGTAAACCTTGTCCAGGCTAGCCAACATCTGTGCACCACCACCCAGACCAGAAAGATGGAATGAGAAACCAACATGTGGCTGAGACCAATTCAGACCTGAGGGTCACCAAGCTGGCCAACTCAGCATGTGGGAGCAAATTCATCTGACCTCTGAGAAAACCTTGGGCTAAGTGGGTGGACTAATGTTGTTGACTATTAAGCCCATACAGGAGCTTTGTGAGACTGAGACTATAGATACAGCAAGCTGGTGTGGATTTAGATTTTTCACAGACCTGTTAGAAATAAGACCCCCAAAAATCACAGGAGTCACAATCAAAGACACAGGAATGGAGAATTGTCTCAGCAAGACAAAATTTACTTCTGTAGAAAGGTGTCCTGGCACACAGGCACAGCAAGAATGAGGAACAGACCATAGTTCCTCATTTTTATTCCTGACACAGTGGGTCCTGCCCCTTTTACATGGATTGGTCAAGTTTGGTGCACAATCTGCTCACAATTGGCTAATGCTACACTTGTAATGTGGGGACGGGGTAGGTAATAATTTTGGCATGAAAAATGATGCTCAGGGAACAAGGCCCTGGACCTGCAAGCAGTTAAGATGGCGACACATTTTGATAGAAAAGACTGTTTTCCTCACAGTTCCTCCCTCTTTTTTTCTTTTTTCATTTTTTTCTTCAAACTCATTTAACATTATTTGATTCTCTATTTCAGCTGTACTCAACAGTTAATGATATGGGAGTTTGTTTAGTTAGGGTAGTTTCTATGAGTGTATGAATTAGTCCCTGTATACAGGGAATAACACAACACCCAATTAAAGTCATTGCCCCAAATATAACAATTAGGGATGTTAAGATTGAGGTCATCACCCCCTTCCATTTCCCAAACCATTGCTCTATCCAGTAAGTAAGGGGGACATTTATCCTTGTGTTCTTAGCCAGTTGGTTTGACAGGATTTTAGACTTTGGAGAGCCTTGGTTATGGTCCTATCTGGAGCTGTGTTGTTGGGAATGAAAATATAGCATTTGCCCCCAACCAGGACACATTCCCTCCTTTTCTCTGCCAGAATCATGTCTAGAACCATTTGGTTTTCCCATGCTACTTTACTGGTGGGGCCTAGTTGTTCTGCAATTCCCTTCACTGCCTCCCTAGTATAGTTGAAAATTTTCTGATGGTTACAATAAATATAGTTAATATAGCACACATTTTTATTAATAGTGGACCACCAGAATAGTGCTGATTCAAATCCTGCTGCTATCTGGTTCCTTGCTTTAAATTCATCAGGGACTCCTCGTGGGACCCCAATGACATCTATGTACAAGGGAGTCAAATGACCCTTCAGGGGAAACAAGATCTCGTTTCTGTCTTTCCTTGGTTAGGGAAGGTTTGGGTTTCCAGAATGCCAGGGTGAAAGGGATAGCCCATTGGACTACAGTACAAGTTCAACTCCATTTGACCAAAAGAGTCAAGTAAAGGTCTACCGCAGTACCACCAGACATCTGCCCTGGTGACAGAGCAGACTTATTGCTCATTTCTTCAAAGGATCACTTTACCTGGATGCATTTCCCAGAAACTAGCCCTTCCTCCCACTTAAAGAGGCAAGAGGCAAAGTTAGAACTTCAAGATGGGAGTCTGATTGACCTAGGTGGCTTTAGCTTCTTATGGTCATTTATTGTGGGAAACAGTAGTGACAGGTCCTGCAGGATCCTGAAAGACCCATTGCTCCAGGCTGTCCTTTCCTGGAAGAGAACAACCATGCACACCATACCAGCAAGGTCAGTGGTCCATCCCAAAGGGAAGGAGACAACTTGGAGTTCCAGTCTTCCTGTCGCACATGCATAGCAACCACTCTTTTTAAAGTGTGAACAGAATATTTATTCTATTCCATCCAGGCATACATTTACCCATAACCAGTTTCAATAGCTATAGTCTGTTTTAGGTCTTTGACCTCCATTACAATTATTCCAGTCTGATTATGAAGGAGCTGGGGAACTGTGTTGGGGACAGGGCACCAGGGGACACTGTGGTAGCAGGTTCTTTGATTAATTCTAAGAGAAATGAACCTATAGGACCAATGCTCCCAATAAGATTAGCTCCTAACTCATAGCATCTTAAAACAGATAGCTCCGTGGTCATAGAATGGGATTAATTTATGATCAGCATAAGGGGGTTGCATTGGAGGGGCTGACAATTGGGAGGGGGAGTAACTTTCTTAAGCTGGATTTTGAACCTTAATTTCTTTCCCCAATTATCCTTTCCCCATTCTGGAGGGTAGTAATAGACTGGTGAGATATATTCCCTAGGTGTAGTCATTCATCCTATAATGTCCCATGCATAATATGGACAGTAATCACCTTCATAACTACCTTTTATTGTAATGAGGGACAGGGTCTACACACACATATTTATAGCCCTAGTCTGGATATAACACTGATTCTCAAGGTCCCCACAGGGTATTACAATGCATGCATCGAATTCAATAAATATAGAAAAGAGGTCTGAGTGATAACTGATGGTAGTCAGACAGTTTCCCAAATGGGAAAGGAATAACAGCCCTATTACAGTCTCTTTAAAGTTACTTTTGTGTTGCTGGGACTTGAAGACATGGCCCATTATTCCTCCTTCTTGGGGGCTTATTTTATTTGGGTGTGGTGGGTTTATCCTTTCTCAGTGGTATGTACTGTGTCTAGATAATGAATAGTACCTGATAATGTCCTTCCCAGGATGGCTCAAGCTTCTCTCCACTCCAAGTCCAGATCAGGACATAATCTCCTGGTTGGTGTGGGTGCACTGGAAATTTGAGCTGTGGAGTCTGGGCCAGCAGTCCCTGTTGCCTAAAAGATGATACAACTGAAGAGAGACTGAGCACAAAATTTCAGAGAAACTGACCTTTGGTTTCAAAGGAGGGGAGGCCAGAAGGCCATCCCAAATAGGGTAACCCATATAACATTTCATAAGGAGAGATTCTTATGTCCTTCTAGGGTGCTGTCTCAATCCTGAGTAAGGCTAGAGGTAGGCATTTGGTCCAGGGTAGTCTGGTCTCAAGAACTAGCTTAGTCAGTTGCCTTTTTAAAGTTTGATTCATTCTTTCAATGTGTCCTGAAGAGGGTGTCATGGAGCATGATATTCCCACCTGATATCTAATGCCCTCACCAATTTTCTGATTATGTTAGCTGTAAATTGACTCCCATTATCTGAGTTTATATTTTCAATAAGTCCAAAGTGAGGAATTATATTGTCTAAAAGTATTTTAACTACTCCATTGGTGGTGGCACTAGATAGAGGCATAGGCTCAACCCAATTAGTTAGATGGTCCACTATAACCAGGATGGCCCATCCCAGAATAATTCAGTGTAGTGCATCTGAACACTTTGAAAGGACCTCAGGCCTGGATGTCTTCCCCCCTAAAGGTTGCCCCCTTAAGGCCTGTTTGTTAACCTCCTTACAGGTTAGACAGCCTTCAGTGATCTGTTTTGCTATAGTGTAGATTCCTGGACACACATAGGCTCTGAGATGATATCACACATAGCCTGGACCCCCCCAGTGATTTCCTTGGTGTAATTGGGTTAATATCTCCCTCATGATAGATTTGGGGAGTACTTCCCTCCTGTCTGGGAGGAGCCATTTCCCTTCCAAGGTCTGGGCATTTCCCAGATTCCCGAGTTGAACTTTCTCCTGGGGAGCAAAAAAGGGGTTAGGGCCAGGGTCCACACAACAAGAGTGAGGTGTAGCATTGGTATCTCTGAGTGGAGGGCAGCCTCCTTTGCAGCTTCATCAGCTAGGTTGTTTCCCAATACTTCAGGGGAGTTGCCTCATTGACACTCTGGGACATGAACTATTGCAATCTCCTCAGGAAGCATAAGATTCTGCAGCAATCTGATAATTAGCTCCTTGTGTACCAAGTTCTGTCCTTTACTATTCAGCCCTCTTTCAGCCCATATTTTTCCAAAAGTGTGTGCCACCCCGAGTACACATTTATAGTCAATATAGATCGTTCCTTCTTTGTCTTTTAAGAATTTTAGTGCTTGATTGAGTGTGAATAGTTCACAAGTCTGAACCAATCAGTTATTGGGTAACCTCCCTGATTCAATAACTTTTTAATTTGACTCCATCTACCACCAAATATCCATTATGATTCTTCTCTTGAATAACTCTAGAGGAACTGTCCACAAACAGACTAAGTCCATCCAGGAAGGGAGTTTCCCTGAGATCAGGTCTGATTTTAGTCTGGTATTTGATAAAGTCCAGACAGCAATTTCCCATGGGATCCTGGACTTTCCCTCCCAGCAGAAATTCTGCTGGGTTTAAATAGTTTTTAGTGGTGAGGACCAAGTCATCCCTTCCCAGTATGATGGCTTCATGTTTTAATATTCTGGAGTCAGTCAGCCATCTTCCTAATTTTTGTTGAAGAATAGTTCTGACCTGGTGGGGCACACTAGCCATCAGGGACCCTCCAAAAATTAAGTTTTGAGTTTCTTCAGTCAATAGGGCCATAGAGACAACTACTTGAATACATTCTGGCCATCCTTGACTTACAGGGTTAAGGAGTTTGGATAAATAGGCCACAGGTTTCTTTCCCCTGTGCTCCTGAGTGAGGACCCCAAGGGCTGTTCCCTTATCTACATTAACAAATAAATAGAAAGGCTTCTCTAGAGAAGGTAAGGCCAATACAGAAGGCATGGTTAAGGACTGTTTAAGGTTTTCTATTATCTGGACTTCCACTGGCTCCCAACATAAAGGATTGGGTTCCTTTTCCAAAAGATGGAATAAAGGGTTTTAGTCCTGAGTGCATAGAATTCTATCCACAGTATGCAATATCCAGTTAAATCCAGAAATTTTCAAAGATCTCTTTTGGTCTCTGGTAGAGATTTACCAGTAATCCCCTCTATTCTCTCAGGACCTAATCTGCATTTTCCCTTGCTAATCAAATTTCCCAAATATTTGACTTCTTCAGCAAATTGTAACTTAGTTTTTGAGATTCTTAATTCTTGGTGGCCCAAGAAGTTTAGGAGACTAATTGTAGTATCTGTCACCTCTTTCTCGGTAATTCCAGATCATAGAAGATCATCCAAATATTGTAATAAATTCATCTGGGAGGGAAGGGCGAATTCCTCCAGTGCTTGTACTAGACTTGGCCAAATAGGTTAGGGGAGTCAGTAAAACCTTGTGGAAGGACTGTCCATCTGTACTGTTGCTTTCTCTCTGTCTGAGAGTCCTCCCATTCAAAGGCAAACATGTCCCTCCTATCCTCCACCAAGAGGCAGGCCCAGAATGCATCCTTTAAATCTATAACACTAACCATTAGTGATCTAGGTATTTTACTGAGGAGAGTATAGGGGTTTGGGACAACTGGATGTTTGCTGCAAACCATCTGGCTAATGGCTCAGAGATCCTGTACCAGCCAATAAGATCCATCTGATTTCCTAACTGGCAGGATCAGAGTATTAAAAGGGGATATGCAGGTTTCCAAAAGGCCATCTTTTAATAGCCCCTTGATTATGGGTTTCAGGCACAGACTCCCTTCCAGGGATATGGGATATTGCTTCCTTCATGTTGTCTCACCAGGGGTTTTCAGGTCAATATGAATTGAGGTAATTTGTAACCCTCTTCTGTTCCAGTACACAGTCCAGACCTCAGGGAGAATTTGGTCCTCAATTTGTGTTGTCATAAAATTTAATGAAATCTTAAAATTCTTTTCCCTAATTTTTATTTCTATATCCAGAAAGATTTATCTAGAAGATTTGTCCCAGCCTCAGGTACAAAAAGAATATTAACCCATGCCACCTGATCTTGGATTTCACTGGGATGCATTCAAAGAGAAGGACATGAAATTCCTCTCCCTTTACTCCAGAAATTGGGAGCTGCCCTGAGGAGAGGGACAGGCCTGAGGGAACCATAGTCAGAGATGACCTGGTTGCTCTGGAGTCGACCAAAATGTGATTTCTTTTCTTTGGATCTTAATTTTAAATTTATCAAGGGTTCCTTGTAGAATGTGTCCACATAAAAGAGTCCCTGACCCCCCTATTGTCCCTCAAAGGCCATAAGGGTAACTATCTTCTCTTCCTTCCTTCAGAACATTCTCATTTGAAATGTTCTGGCTTCCCACACTGGTAGTAACTGTTCTCTTTCTTTTCCCCAAAGCTATGAGTTCGGCCTTCCATTCTGGGGTTTCTGAGCAGGTTTTGAGCCAACTCTCTGAAAAGTGTTTTCCTCCTGAGTAATTTTCCTGATTATGGACAACATGATCTTAGCTTTTTGATTTTGTTTTTCCTCATCTTGTTTCACATAAACCTTTTGGGCCTCTCTTAATAATTCCTCCAAGCTTTTATACTTCTAGTTTTCTATCTTTTGTAATTTCTTTGAGATGTCTGGCCAACTGTTGGTCACAAAGTGAAGTTTTAGCATTCCCTTTCCTAGAGGGTCATTTAAATTTAAACCTGAATATTTTCTCATTTGGTCTTTTAGCCTGTAAAGAAAGTCAGAAGGTTCCTCATCCTTTCCTTGTTGTACATCAAAGGCTTTGACTAGGTTGTGGAATGGGAAACAGATTCCCTGATTCTTTTAATGATCATATTTCTCAGATTCCCCCATCTCATCTTCTTTAGCAGAGTCATTATTATTCCAACGAAGGCCTTCAAGGGAAAATTTCCTGTCTGCATATTGAACCTTGTGGCCTGAGAGGTGCTCTCTTTCCTATGTGGTCATGGCAGCCCTCCTGACCATAGCTCTTTCCTCCCCAGAAAATAAAATCCCCAAAATAGACTTGAGTTCTGCCCAGGTGTAAAGTTGCAGACCTAGGAACTGGTCTAGTTGATCCACAACTCCATGTGTGTCTTCTAAAAGGAGCTTTAATTCTCTCTAAATTTCAGACTTCTGTGCTAGTCAGTGGGGCATCAACAAAAACAAAGTTTCCACCACCAGTTGAGAATTCTCTGATTGGCAAAAGGTCTGTGACTGCATTTTGGGTGATGGAGAATGGGGGGATTCTGAATATCTGTCCAACACTGTTGGAGTTCCCTTCTGAGCCCTGAATAGGACAAACCATGAGTTGAAGGTGAGGTCCCTGAGTCCAGATAAAGCAGCAATATGTGATCATTTGCTGCTCCTTTTTGCCTTCAGCACAAAGGTTATCAGACCAATATTTTAACATCTGTCCTAGAGGACTGTCTGATGGAATTTTATTGTTAGTTTCATCCTTTTTAGAGCTCTTTTTCAGGTTCCCCACCCCGGTCCACTTAGTTGGTGAGAATGCCCAGTAAATGCTCAATCTCCTCAACTTCCTGAAGGTGTCTTGCACGCTACCTCATATGCTTCGTCCACCTCTGACTGATTCCCTCATGGAATAATATCCAGTTGGTGGCATTACTTGGCAATAAGCAGGTCCGTATAAGTCCCTGTATGGACTGCTGTTAGGCTGTATGAGGTCACCTGGCTATCTATGGAACTGTGGATTGGGTCCACACGTGCCCGGTGTCTCAGACACGTTTCTTTCACTTTCACACAACCTCCAAGATCTTCCCCCAACCACCAAGGAATACTTTGCCAGTTGACGCATTTCTTACCTTGGTCTGGGCACAGAATTGCGGTACTTACTAAGGCCCTTTGTCCCTGTGTTGCTAGATCATTCGGACCTGGAATGAATTTCCAGTCCCAGAGCACTGGTTGCCTGATACCTTGGGGCCACCCAACAGGGTGGAGGGACCCGTCTTCCTCAGAGGAAGGGGCTTCCGGGCACTTCTCCTGGATGGAATTATCCCAGATGGGCCCCCAGATTGTTATTAATAAGATCCCTGAAGGCCACTGGAGTCGCAATTGAAGACACAGGAGCAGAGAATTGTCTCCGGAAGGCAAAATTTATTTCTACAAAAGGATGTGCAGGCACATGGGCACAGCAAGCACAAGGCGCAGACCATAGGTCCTCATTTTTATTCCTGACACAGTGGGCCTTGCCCCTTTACTCAGATTGGTTGAGTTTGGGTGCACAATCTGCTCAAGATTGCCTGATGCTACACTTAGAATTTGGGGGTGGGGTAAGTAGTAATTTCACCCTGAAAACAGAGCTCAGTGAACAAGAACCCAGAACTGCAAGCAGCTAAGATGGTGACACACTTTGATAGAAAAGACGGTTTTCTTCTCAACACCCTCCATCTAAGATTCATGCTGGCCTCTGCTCTCAAATTTACTGCTGGGGCCCTTCAGTCATGTAGATTGCTCCTCTGTCACTCTGCATTCACATAAATCAGTGCCATCCACTTTCTGCATGCTGCAACCCCACTCACAGAACCAGTGACCATCTCTGTTCAGATCTCTATATTTCAACAGGAAGTCTCAATCCTCTATCCGCTGAGGCTGTGAAGTACCAAAATAATTCCACAAAGTGTTCTGTTAATAGAATTGTCCTGTAGTGTATCAACTACATGATCATAGGTGCTTTCTCCTCTCCCAACTAGGCCCAAGCCTGCACCCTAAGCTAGGAATTTTCTTTCATTGGAAAAAACAAAAAAACCTTCTTAGTGGAAAAATTGGCCTGGCATAACCAAAACCTCCAGAGGTGCAAAACTGCCCTCCTGAAGCTGTTCCTGTAACAACCTGGGAAAGGGAATTAAATTTGACAAAATACAGGGAATTCCACATTTCTCTCCAGACAGAATATTAACTTTTTCTTTCATCTAATTGATTTTGTTTGGCTCTTTCTTTCTTTCTTCCTTCCTTCCTTCTTTCTTTCTCCTTCCTTTCTTCCCCCTTCCTTCCCTCCCTCTCTCCTTCCTTCCTTTTCTTTTTTCTTTCTTTCTTCCTTTCTTCATTTAAATTTGGTTTCTTATTGACAGAATCCTTTTTTCTCTATTTAAAAAATTTTCTCTTTATTTACCAAACCATTGTCTATTTCTGTTATAAATGTATAGTATTCTTTCATATTATATCTCCTTTACCTACTTCCTCTTCTTCCTATCTTCCTACTTCCCTCCCCTCTCCATACCCATCTCTACATTACTCAATTTCCAATCCTTATACCTTTCAACCAGTGTTAAGCTTCCAGATCAACCCCTAGGAACCAGAGTTTTGTTCTCATGTTTCTCAATGTGAAGGAAGTTAAGTTTCTTATTCATATATTTTGTTTATTGTTGAATTGTTAACCTTTTTACTGCAGTAAGTTCTCCACATTTACAAGGAAGGAAAAGAGATGCCCAACAGATGTGTAAATCTCAGCATAGAAATTTAAATATATAAAACCAAGACAGTGTCTCCCTTAAACCCTACAACAATACAACGTTATCTAAAGATAATGAAGTGGCTGATAGAGAATTCAAAAGTCTATTGTCAAAAATTATCAGTGACCTCAAAGGGTGTTCAAAGAAACAAGTAAATGAAGTTAGGCAATCATTTCAAAACCTGACAAGAACGTCAGTAACACAGAAGAGAGATTCAGCTAGGAAATGGAAATTATGAAAAAAAGTAGAAATGTTAGAAATGGAAACCTCATAAATCAAATAAAAATCACAGTGGATAGTGTTATCAGCAGACAATATCAAACAGAAGAAAGAATATCAGAGATGGAGGACAAGATAAAGGAGATATTGCACATAACCACAAAGACAAAAAATGAATGCTGATAAGATATGATCCAAAGATCAAACCTAAGAATTTATATGGTGGAAGAGGGAACTGAAATACAAACTGAAGCGTAAGAAACCTATCTGATGAAATTATAGAAGAAAGCTCCCTAAGTCTATGTAATGATATAGACAGTGATGTACAAGAGCCATTTCATCCAAATAGACATAACCAGAAAAGAACAACCCTACATCATATCATGATTAAAATGCTTAAAGTAGAGAACAAAGAAAGCAGAAAGCTGCAAAAAAAAAAATACTAGCTTAAATAAAAAGGTAAACAACTAAGAATCACCTCAGACCTCTCAGCACAAACCTTAAAGGCCAGGAGAGCAAGGAGCATTATAATTCTAGCTCTGAGAAAGTATAATTTCCCACCAAGAATAACACATCCAGCAAATCTATCCTTCAGTCTTGATGGAGACTGCTAAAGCAGTTCATATCCACAAAGCCTGCATTACAGGAGATACTTAAGGGAATATTTCGCACAGAAGAGGAAGAAAAACAATCACAAACATGAAAGGTCAGGAAAGAATAAAACTCCAAAGGAGAGCTGATGAGCCCATGAGAGCTAGGAAAGTATCAAGCAAATGCAGATGATAAACAATGCTAAAAGTAAAGAGCAATCAACATGAGACAATCTGGAAAAAAAGCAATAGAAACACAGGAATCAATAAAAACCTCTCAATCATAATCTTAAATGTAAATGGAATTAACTCTCTAATCAAAAGACACAGATTACCTGATTGGATCTAAAGGAAAGATCCAACAATCTCTTGTCTACAAGAAACACACCTTTCAATCAAAGATGCACACAAACTAAAAGTGAAAGAATGGAAAAAGATGTACCAGGCATGCAGAAATCACAATAAACAAGAGTAGGTATTCTCATATTACATAAAGAGATTTTAAGCAAAAATCAGTCAGAAGAGATAAAGAAGATCACTATATATTAATACAGGGAATGATTCAACAAGAAGATATAATAATTCTAAATACATATGCACCAAACATTGGTGCCCCCGAGTACATAAAACAAGCACTTCTGAACATAAAGGAACAGATAGGTCTGGATACAGTATTAGTGGGAGTTCTCAACACCCAAATCTTATCAATAGACAGAACATTCAGACAAAAAATTAATAAAGATGTCCTAGAACTAAAATATACTGTGGATGAAATGAACTTAACATACATTTATAGAGCATTCTATCCTGAAGCAGCAGAATACACATTTTTCTCAGCAGCTCATAGAACTTTCTCTAAAATAGATTACATCCTAGATCATAATGTAAATCTCAGAACAAATACAAAAATAAATCAAAATAATCCTCTGTATCCCAACAGACCATAATGGAATAAAATAAGAATCAATGTCAGGGAAAACTACAAAAATAATTCAAACTTACAGAGATTGAGCAACACACTCATGAACAATCAATGGTCATTGAAGAAATTAGGAAAAAATATTAGGAAATTTCTAGGTTCATATGAAAATTAGAACACAATTTACCAGAACCTGTGGGAAAGACAATTTTAAGAGAGAAGTGTATACCTATGAGCATTCACATCTGAAAATTACAGAGCTCTCAAATAAACTGATGATTCACCTCAAACTCTTAGAAAAAAAGAACAAGCCAATCCTAAAAGTATTAGATAGAAAGAAATAATACACATTAGGGCAGAAATTAATGAAATGGGGACTAAAAGAATGATACAGTGAATTAATGAAACAAGATGTTGGGTCTTTGAAAAGATAAACAAGATTGACAAACCTTGAGCCAAACCAAAATAAGAAAAGAGAAGACCAAAATTAATAAAATCAGAGATGAAAAAGGGGATATTACAACAGAAACCAATGAAATTCAAAAGATCATAGGAATATTTTGAAAACCTATACTCCAGAAAACTAGAGAATCAAGAAGAAATGGATATATTTCTCAACACATATGACGCACCAAAATTGAACCAAGAAGACATAAACAACTTAAACAGATCTATTATGGATAATGAGATTGAGACAGTTATAAAGAACATCCCAACAAAGAAAAGACTAGGCCCGGATGGATTCACTGCTGAATTCTGCCAGATCTTTAAAGAACTAATACCAAGTCTCATCAAACTATTCCAAAAAATACCAACAGAAGATATGCTACCAAACTCATTCCATGAAGCCAGTTATTACCATAATACCAAAACCAGGCAAAGACTCATCAAAAAAAGAAAGTTATAGGCCAATATCCCTAGTGAACATAGATGCAAAAGCCCTCAATAAAATACTTTAAACTAAATCCAACAACACATCAGAAAGATCATACACCATGACCAAATAGTTTTCATGTCAGGGATGCAAGGATGGTATATATGAAAATCAATAAAACTAATATAACACATAAGCAGAATCAAGGGCAAAAACTGCAGCATCTCAATAGATGCAGAAAAGGCCTTTGACAAAATTTGACATCTTTTCATGATAAAAAGCTCTGAAGAAACTAGGCATAGAAGAAAAATACTTTAACATTAAAAGGCTATATATGACAAACCTATAGCCAATAGCATACTAAACGGGAAAACCTAAAACTATTTCTTCCAAAGTCAACAATGAGACAGGTTGTCCACTGTACCCACTTTTATTCAATATTGTACTGGAATTCCTAGCTAGACCAAAAAGAGGAGAGAGAAATAAAGAAATTCAAATAAGGAAGGAGGAAGTCAAATTATCCCTATTTGTAGATGATATGATATTATACTTGAAATACCCTAAAATTCTTAGCTCTCATAAACACACTTAGCAAAGTAGCAGGATACAAAATCAATATACAAAAATCAGTAGCATTTCTATACATCAACAATGAACAGAATGAGAAAGAAATCAGAAAAACAACAGCATCAAAAATAATAAGGAATGATTTTAATGAAGGAAGTGATAGACTTACAGAATGAAAACTATAAATCAGTGAAGAAAGAAATCAAAGAAGACATTAGAAGATGGAAAGACATCCCATGCTCATGGATTGGCAGAATTAAGGTTGCAAAAATGGCTATACTACCAAAAGTGATTTATACGTTCAATTTAATCTTCATCAAAATTCCAATGGCATTCTTTATTGAGACAGAAAAATCAATTCTACAGTTTATATGGAAGCACAAAAGACAGTGCACAGCTAAAGAAATTCTGGGCAAAATGAGCAATTCTGGAGGTATCACAATCCTGACTTCAAACTATACTGCACAGCCATAGTAATAAAACAGCATGGCACTGGAACAAAAACAGGCATGAAGGTCAGTGCAATAGAAGACCCAGGCACAAACCCACATAGCTATAGTCACTTGATTTTTCACAAAGAAGTCCAAAATATGTGTTAGGAAAAGATAGACTCTTCAACAAATGATGCTGGGAAAACTGGATATCCACCTATAGAAGATTGAAACTAGATTCCACTCTCTTACTTTGTACTAGTATCAATTCAAAGTGCAACAACAATTTTAATGCAGGACCCCAAACTCTGAAACTATAGGAAAGAATAAGGAAAACAATGGAACATATAGGCATAGTGAATAACATCTTGAATAGATCTCCAAAAGCTCAACAATTAAGAGAACGGATAGACAAACCGGACCTCATCAAACTAAAAAGCTTCTTCACATCAAAGGAAGCAGTCACTAGACTGAAAAGGCAGCCTATGGAATGGGAGAAAATGTTTGCCAGCTATACATCTGAGAAGGGATTAATAACCAGAACATACAGAGAGCTCAGAAAACTGACCCTCAAAGCATCAACAACCCAATGAATAAATGGGCAAATGAACTGAAAAGACAGTTCTCAAAAGATGAAGTACAAATGGCCAATAAATACATGAAGAGATGCTCAGTATCTTTGGCCATAAATGAAATGCAAATCATAAACCATTGAGATTTCACTTCACTCTGGTCAGAATAGCTATCACTAATAACACAAACAACATTAAATGTTGGCAAGGATGGAGAGAAGAGGAACCCTATCTACTATTGGTGGGAATACAAATTGATGCAACAGTATGGAAAGTGGTACCGAGGTTCTTTAAAAAAAAAAAAGAAAGAAAGAAAACTAGTACTATACCTGCCATATGATCCAGTGATACAACTCTTGGGCACACACTCAAAGGAATGAAAGTTAGGATATAATAGAGATACTTGTACACCCATGTTTATTGCAGAAATATCTATTCATAATAGCCAAGCTTTGGAAAAACCAAGATGCCCTAAAACTGATGAATGGATTAAGAAAATGTGGTATATATACACAATGGATTATCATTCAATCATAAAGAAGAATGAAATTACGTTGTTTGCGGGGGTGGGGAAGGGAGAGAATGTGATTGTAGTAGTCTGTCTGAGGGGACTAGGGGCACTTGGGAGAGGATAAAAGAATGACACATTGCTTTTGTGTATGAAGATTGTATAACATAATTCACTATAAGCTCTTGAATAATAGGGGAGCAGGAGGTAACAGAGGGGGTTAATCTGATTAAAGTACAATATATGGATGTGTGAAATACTAAGGTGAAACCCTCTTAAGCACTCAATATACACCTAAAAACCTGAAGGTAAAACTGAATGTAAAACAAGTCCTGTTGAGGTGCATACCAGTGGGAGGGGGTAAGATAAAGGGAGCTGGTGAAGGAGGGAGAATATGGTTTATGTGCTTTGTATACATGTATGAAAATACAGCAATGAAACCTGTTGAAATGTTTCCTATAGATGGGGGTGGGAGAGTGAGGGAGAATGATGTGGGGTTGAATCTAGCCAAGGTACACTGGAAGCACATAGTAAATGTATCACCTCTGTACAATTAATGTGAGCTAATAAAAATGCTTTAAAAAGTATTTTAGGGAGTCAAAGAAAAAGGACTTTTATAAGAGCTGTAGAAACCAAGGCAGCCTCCTAAGAGATAGCCTTGAATAAACCAAGGTGTCTGTGCAGTAGAGAGTGGTGCAAAGGCTTCCCAAGTACAGAGAGCGACACTGTGATCTCTCATGGGCAGATGGCCCTGTGTTTGTTGCAGCACAGACTAAAGGTCAAGTCAAAGCAAAGAGGACTGATCCTCTTGGGAAGCCAAAAATTCTTCGTAACACAGAATGAGAAAAATAGTTTCCAGAGCTAAGGGCAACTCTAATTGGGGACTCCACAGTGAAATTTTGGTGTTAGGCTCCTCTGCTTTGTTTGGAAATACTATATTGTATTTTGTAGCTCTGAAACTTTCTTGGAGGCCCAGCTATTCTGGAATAAATCCAAGAGAGCTGAGGGTTTTTCTCCTCTTTCCTTTCTCAGTTGTTTCTCTCTGAGTTTTTATTCCAGTTTGTTTTTAATTGACATATAATTGTGAAGTTATGGGGTATTTTGATCTATGTATGCATTATAGAAAGATTCAATCATGCTAATCAGCATATTCATCACTTCCTAATTTATCATTTCTTGTGGCAAGAATGTTAAAAATATATTTTAGAAATTTTGAAATACACAATACATTTTTATTAACTGTGGTCACCATGCAGTACAATAGATAACTAAGACTTATTCCTGCAGACTGAAATTTTGTAGCTTTTGATCAACATTTTCCCTTTTCCTATCCCTCCTTCTTATCCAGCCTCTGGTAACCAGCTTTATAATCTGTTTCTATGAGTACAGCTTTTTTTACTTTTACATATGTGAGATCATACAGCATTTGTCTTTTTGTGTTTGGCTTATTTCACTTAGTATAATGTGCTCCAGTTCCCTCTATGTTGCTGCAAATGAGAGCAATTCCTTCTTTTAAAAGGCTATATAATAATCTATTGCTTATGTGTATGCCACATTATCTTTATTTATTCATCTGTTGATGGTCATTTAGATTGTTTTCATATCTTGGCTATTGTCAATAATGTTGAAATGAACATGAGAGTGCAGATCTTTCTTCAACATACTGATTTTAATCACTGAAAAAAACTGAAGAAGACACAAAAATGAAAAACTTCCAATGTTCATGAATTAGAAAAATTAATATTATTAAAATGTCCATATGACCCAAATCTATATGCAGACTAAATGCAATTCCTATCAAAATCCCAATGTTTCATAGAAAGAATGAAATAATTTTTTCATAGAAATAGAAAAACAGTCTTAAAACTTGTATAGAATCAGAAAAGACCCCAAATAGCCAAAACAATATTGAGTAAAAGGAATGAAGTTGGAAGGATCACAGGACTTAATTTCAAAGTATATTATAAAACTATTCTAATCTAAACAGTATGGTACTAGCATTAAAGCACACAAATCAATCAAGAGGACAGGAAAGTCATAAATAAACCCAAATATTTACAGTCAATTGATTTTCAACAAAGGTGCTAAGAACATTTTGTAAATAGTATGCAAAGGAAACAACAGAGTGAAGAGACGGTCCATGGACTGGGGGAGATATTTGCAAACCATAAAACTGATATAGGGCTAATATCCAAAATGTAGAAAGAATTCAACTCAATAGCAAGAAAACAAATAACCTGATTAAAAAATGGGCAAAGGATCTGAACAGATATCTCTTAAAAGAAGACATGCAAATGACCAATGGGTGCAAGCAAAAATGCCGCAAATCTCTAATCATGCTTGTTAGGATGCACCTCATGCTTGGTTAGGATGGCTTTTACTAAAAAGATGAATGATAAGTGTGAGCAAGGGATGAGGAAAGGGATCTCTGTAGATTGTTGGTAGGAAAGTAAATTAGTACAGCCATTTTAGAAAATAGTATGGAGGCTTCTTCAAAATCTAAAAATAGAGCTACCATATGATCCAGTTATCCCACTTCTGGGATACAAACTGAAATCGGTATGTTGAAGAGATATCTGTACCTCTCTGAGATTTCACTCTCATTGTTGGCATGCCAGTGGGTTCTGTGAAAGGGTAGGAATCTTAGCACCATGGCCATTGGGTGAATCAGGGGCACCTCACTGTTAAGGTGCTAATGAGATTATCTTGGATTCAATTCTCAGTTGAGTCAATTAATGTTTGTGTTTCACAAATGTTCCTAAATTATACTTACCAATCCTAGCTCTCAGTTTCCAAAGTCACTGACATGGTGCAGAGGTGTAGGTACTTCAGAACAAAGCACTTTCTGGACTGTGCCTCACACCTGAGATGCTATACATGGTGTGCTTCATGGATCCTGAGTATTTATGGAGCCATTGAAATGTACCAGGAACTGTGCTAGGAGGAGAACATGAGATGTCACGGGGAACCGTGGGCTTCTCTGTCCAGTGGACTTGATATACTTGTGAAGGATAGTATACGCACATTGTGTCCCAGAATGCTATTTGGGGAGGGTGAGGCAGCAAGAGATGTGAGATCAAGGCTGACCATTAGAAAATAAGCAAATTTATAAAGTCAGAACTATTCAAAATCTCCACTTAGGTTGCTTCCAACTTAGTTTGGCTGCTCCTGGGCCATCACATTCCTCCTTCAAAATACCCGTGGTGTGTGTGAGGGATATGATCAAAGCACATTAGAGGCATGCATAAATGTCATAATGAAGCCCATTATTTGATATAATTAATATACATTAATAAAAATACACATGCACACAAATACCTGTCATGGCAGAACTTCAGGTTGAGTTTTTCTGTTAAAGCTTTGTTGGTGCAGGAGGAAATTTGATTGTTTAATCTGCTAGAAGAAAAGCAAATTTGCAGCTTTTCAGTCCACTAAGGAAGGAGCATCAATTTGGAAGCAGCCATGTCAATCAATTGAGGGCACTGTCCTTGTCAGCTTGTTGGGTGTGGTCCCATCTATTCTTTCTTTCCCCTCTATCAGCAGTGGGGCAATGTGGTCCTGCAGGCTTGCTTACCTAGCCAGCTCTAGCTCTCCCTCAGGTGAAGTGAGCTGGGAAAGAATCAGAAGCTGTGGAGAGTGGCAACTGTGAATGGAGCATCTTTTGGGTTCTATCCTTCCTTTGTTTTTCCTGTGAAATTTCACAGCTGATTATAAAAGCTGCTAGCCCACTGACCACAAAGGCTAGCCTGGCCACTTAGATGTCTGTTTCTCTTCTCTCCTCCTGCTTGCAGATGTACCCTTTTTCAGGAGGAAAAGTTTCCCTGATGGGGGATAGATAAAGACTGTTGTTTCCATGCTCAAACAACTCTTTGTCCTTCATGGGTACTTTCAGACATATATCTTTTACAAATCTTTACCTTAATAAATTATAATAATGGTTCTATACTTATTGACCATACCTTTCACTAACTGTGCTTGGCAATTCAAATGCATTATCTCATTAAACTCAACAGTTTCATAAGACAGGGACAACTATTACCTGGTGTTAGGGTAAGTAAAGTGAGAGGTAACAGCCATAGCTGGTAGGTGGGTTTTCTAACATCAAACTGTTTGTAAATACTTACCAACCTGCTCCAAACCCTCTCAAATTTTATACACACCCAGGAGCAGCATAACATGAAAGGCACACTGTTGGTCTACACGAATGTTTCTTCCTTGATAAATCCAGGTCTTCTCTTTACTTTCCAAATGGACAAAAAGGTTGTTTCTGATATGTCTTTAGTATCCATTGAATGCATGAGTCTCTCTCCCTTGGGGTGTGAAGCTTCTGGATGTGCTACCTGGGTAGACATTATAGCACCCACATTCCTCTTGCATCCATAGGGACACACTTGTGAATGATTCATGGAGATGGTTCAGGTGTAAGTGCATCGAGGGTAGAAGTGACCGTGGGAGTATTCAGCTGGGCTGTCACTGGGCTGGCACCTTGGGAAGTGCTGTCTTTCAGGATTACATGAATAGTATGGGTACTTTCTGACTGGCCTGGGAGCACAACTTCTAGTAGAAAAGGAAATAAACTTGACTATGCTATTTCTTGGGAAATGGCCAGAGTGTGAATTGACTCCTTGCAGAACATCTATGGGGCTAAATGTCTAGGACCATTTTATGTTAGACACTACTCTTACCTCCCACATATAGGAGGTTTCAGACACTTGCCTCATCTCCTAGATGTCCAGAGTATGTATGATTCCAGATGGATCAGGTATTTTGCCACAACCCACAGTAGACATTCCAGGGCAGCAAACACACACCTCCTGGAACAGCTTTTTTCACTCTGAAGTTAGCTCCTGTTTTGCATTGATACTCCTCACACAGCACTGCAAAAGAAGCTGCCTGCTACTTGATAGAAATTTTGATGGGTTTGAGGAAGACACTTTGCCCCAAAATGTTGTCCAAAAAACATGATGGGATTTCTCTGACAGGGAACATAACTTTCAGTTTACTTAACTTTCCAAATGCAAATACTAACTGAAATTCATGCTAATATGTAAATGAGAACCTCTTACTCCAAGCACTAAGCAAGAAAGTTCTGAATTTCAGTGGTGAAGGTGAGGGAGGGTGCCACAGGGCTCACTCAAACAAGCACAGGCTTAAGTGAGACCTGGGCTTGTGCTGACTTCTCACTTTGCCCAGGTGGGCATCTGTTTCCATGTCTTTTCTCTGCCTACATTGAATAAGGGGTAAGATTCTCATCTCCGTCCTTCCTTTCTTTATGTCCCTTTCTAGACCTGAAAGCTGGCAAAGTCAACCAGAGGAATGTGTTCTAGGCCCAAGGAATGACAGAGAACTATTGGTTCAAAAAGGCTGACTCTAGGCTACATGGAACATGCTTAGAGAAGGAAAATAGATGTGAATTAAGAAAGCCATGCTTTCCTGAAGGAAAGCTTCATGTCCCTGAAGAAAACAAAAAGAAAATTCAGAGAAATATTCAACCCCCAATGAAAATGGACAAGAAGCAACAAAAATGTGAAACAAAAACACCATTATTTTTAAAACAACACAATGATTCCAAGAATACTTTGTGCTTATCACTGTGCGCCAGCCTTCTCCAAGTGGCGTCTCCTCTAATCGTGGCTGGATCTGGTTTCTAATCTGGGGACCACTGCTTTGGGTCAGTGGACTTTTTTTTCTAAGTTTTGGGTTGAAAGAGAGTAAGAGTTGGCCCTGTGGTTTAGTTCCAAGTCCCCAAGGTCTTCTCGGATCAAATAGCACATCCTCAGAATGTGAGGGAGGTCAAGTAGTTTCTGGAGCTTGTCTGCTGTAGCTTTTATAGACAGCGGGTGATAGCTGTGAATGTAATGAGCCTGTTTGGATATGAATCACGCCTTACATCTTGAAGAACGTGGGAAGGGAAGTAGTGTGGGGCAGTGAAAAACCAGACAAGCTAGTGGAAGAGGGTGATGGTGGACTTTGAACTTGACTAGCTTGGCCTGAGGAATTTGAGGTGGTCTCACCAAAAGGAGGAGTAGCTCAGTTGGATTCTGAAAGACTTCTTTATCTCCAAACCAATTTGACTTTCATTTCCAACTGTTCTTTTTTTTTTTTTTTGTACTCTCTATTTTATTTTATTCATTTATTCACATGTGCATACATTGTTTGGGTCATTTCTCCCAACTGTTCTTCATCCTGTATTTAATACCCAGTTTACTCCTCTGTAAAGCCTTCTTATTTTGTGTATGTGTATATGTGTGTGTTTAATTTCAAAACATTTTAAAAATTGTAAAATAGGCTGCTGGAGTGACTCAAGTGGTAGAGTGCTTCCCTAGCAAGTATGAGGCCCTGAGTTCAAACCCCAGTACTACAAAAAGAAAATACATAAGTAAAATAAAACACAAATACAGAAAACCAAACAAAGCTAGTGCAAAGCTTGGTGAATTACGTGGCAAGTAACCTTTTAACCATCACCCAGATTAAGAAACAGAACTTTATCAGCCAAATCAGAAGCCCTCCACCTTCCCTGTTACAATTGTAATTTTCTCTCTCTCTGTCAAACTAACCACTCTACTGACTTCTCTAGAAATCACTTCCCTCTATTTTTCCTATTTTTTTATGTTTTTATCTTCCAAGTAACATCTATAAATAACATAGTTTTGTCCATTCTCAAATTTTTGATATGTTTTTCAAATCTCTTTAAACTTATTATTTTCCCCTCCACATTTTCCCTACAGTTTATCTGTTGAAGAACCCAGGGCACATGATCTGCCGTTTCTTGCAGTCTAATGTTTGCTGGCCACATTCTTCTGAGGTGGTTCAACATGTTCCTCGATATTCTGTGGTTCCTGCAAACTGGCAGCTGGATTCGGAGGCTTGGTGAGACTCAGGCTCTAGCTCATTGGCAGGACTACGGGAGGTGCATCAGGAAGTATATAATGTCTGCTTGTCTTTCTTTGTGACATGGGCAGATATTGATGCTCTGTGCCTAGATCCATTAATTTGTTACGGGCTGAAGGATATTACGGTTCTAGTATTTTTTTCATTTATTAGTTGAGCTATTTCTCCTAAAAGACACTTGTTTTTAAATTTTTTATTCTGTTTTTGAATTAGCATGCATTAATAATCAGAGAGGGGTTCATTGTGATAATTGCATACATGTGCACAGTGTACTTTGAACAAGCTCACCCCTCCTTATATTCCCAGTGCTCTCTTCTTCCCCTTTACAAACAGTGTTTGGTGGGTTTCATTATGCTGTCTTATATATATATATATATATATATATATATATATATATATATATACACATATATATATGTATATATATATATATATATAAGTCTTTCCAGATATTCTACCTTTATTAAAGGATGCTTATTTATTATTTGAGTAATTAATATTGCAATCAGACAGGAAAGGCAAAATAAATGCTTGATTCTTTTATTCGTTTTCAGTATCATGAATTTTTCTCATCATTTTCCCAAAAATCATTTCAATTTTAGTGATCATATATCTATACATTTATACATGTGTTCATCTTATTTGATTTGTTTCAGCCATTGTGATCATTATCTTTATGCAGCCCCATTTGTCTCATCTTGGTCCAGTGAGGTCTCTTCAATTGACACTTGAATCCTTCTGACATGACCTCAGTAGATAGTGTTCTTGCAAGCTGGTATGACAAGAAATTCTAGGCTCATCATGTATATTTCCTGTCCCACACCTGGATCCTGTCATTTCTTTAAGAATTAAGACAGCTTGGCCCTGGTGGCTTATGCCTGTAATCCTAGCTACTCAGGAGGTAGAGATCAGGAGGATTGCAGTTCAAAGTGAGACCTTATCTTCAGAATACCTAACACAAAAAGGGCTGGTGGAATGGCTTAAGGTGTAGGCCCTGAGTTCAAGCCCCAGTACTGCAAAAAATAAAGTAAAATAAAATCAAGATAGCCAGGCATTGTTGGTTTATACCTGTAATCCTACTTGGAGACTGAGATTGGGAGGATCACAGTTCAAGGCTAGCCTGGAGAAAAAGTTCATAGGACCACATCTCAATTATTAGCTGGGCACAGTGGTGAATGCCTGCCATCCCAAGCTACAGAAGAGGCTGAGATTGGAAGGATCATGGTTTGAGGCCAGCCCTGGCAAAAACATTTGCAAGACCCAATCTCAACAGAAAAATGCTAGGTGTGGTGGCATGTGTCTGTCATCCTAGCAACAGTGGGAAATGTAAAAATAGGAGGATCGAAGTCCAAGCTGACCTGAGCAAAAAGCAAGACCCTATCTCCAGAAGGAATGGAGGCGTGACGTAGTGGTAGAGTGTCAGCCTAGCAAGCATGAAGCCCTGAGTTCAAACCCCAGTACTGCCACAAAAAGAGAAGAAGAAAAAAGAACTTCTTTGAATGGTACATGTTTTAAAACTACAGCCTAGGCACAAAGTTTTTTCATTACTACTATGTTGGTCATTGTTTCTAGGACTTTTCAGTGGGGCGTTATGAAATACCTATAGATTTTTAAAGATAATATGCCTCATGAGTTCGTTTTGATACTTTCATTACAAACTTTATGCTATATGTTTTTATAAACACAACAGGCTCAGAAGAGCAATGCCAGCACTAGTACCACTAATGTGATTACTAACAGTTATTTTTTCTTTTGCTCTCTGCATTTGCCTGTATTTTTGACTTTTATTTTAAATTCATTTTTGGTGGTACTGGGGTTCGAACTCAGGGCCTTGGGCTTACTCAAGCAGGTGCTCTATCACTTGAGTCATCCCTCCAACCCTTTTTGCTTTACTTATTCTCAGATAGGGTGTTGTATTTTTGCCCATCCTGGCTGAGCCTGGACCTCAGTCTTCCTACATATGCCTTCCCCATAGCTGAGATTGTGGGTATGAGCCACCATGACAGATATTTCTTAATTTCTTAATAATCTTCATTTTTTAGATTAATTTTATGTTCACAGGAAAACTGAGCAGAAGGTACAAGATTTCCTATATAATTCCTTACTGTATGTGCATACTGCTTCCCTCACTATCAGAAGTCCATGCCAGAATGGAACATTGGTTGCAATTCAAGAGCCTACTTTGACATATTGCTATCATTCTGGGTTCACAGTTTACATAGGGTTAATTCTTGGTGCTGAACAGTGTGTGGTTTTGACAAATGTGTGATGATATGTACCTACAATTCTCATGTTATATTATTTATATAGTATAGATACTAACTTTTTCAGTGCCTGAAATTTCTGGCTACACGTATTCATCCCTTCTTTCCCCCAATCTGGCAAACACTACTACTGTTTTCTTAGATTTCCCTATATGAGAATGTCAAGTTTGGTACACAAAATACATCTTTTCTCAGATTGGCTTTGTTCACTTAGTAATGCAGATTTAAGTTTTCTCCATGTGTTTTCATGTTTTAATTGCTTATTTCTTTTTAGTGCTGCATAATATTCCATTGTCTGGCAGTACCATGGGTTATTTTTCCATTCACTTACTGAACGACATCATGTTCTTTTCCCAAAGTTTTGGTAATTATGAATAAAACTTCCTTAAATAACTTGTGTGTAAGTTTTTGTGTGGATGTACTTTCAACTTTAGTAAATACCACAGAGTATGATTATTGCATTATATGATAAGGGTATATTTAGTTTTTTAAGAACTTGACAACTGTTTTTCAAAGTGGCTGTATCATTTTGAATTCCCACCAGCAGTAATGGGAGTTCTTGTTGCTCCAAATTCTCACTGGCATTTGGTATTGTCATTGCTTTGGATTTTGGCCAGGCTGGTGGGTATGTAGCAGTATTTCACTGATGTTTTCTCTTGTGATTCCTTGGTGACATACCAGGTAAGCATGTTTTCATATATTCACTTGCTGTCTGTATCCCTTGCTTGGTGAAATGTCTGTTCATTTCTTCTGCCCATTTTCCTAATCTCATTTTGTTTTCTTTTCCCACTTCTGCCTATGTGCTGTGCTTAGGACCGGTGCACGCCTCAAATGCATCCACTGTTGACTTTGAATGTTTGATTAATTGGTAGAACAGGTGCCTAGAAAACTATCTGTATGTTTCTTGAGAGTGAACTTATCAGGGACAATTCTAAGAGCAATAAAATGCCTATTACCCCTATTTACCTCTTGTCTGATTTTTTTATACAGGGGTTTGGCTATAGATAGAAACCTTTAGTTCAGTTTTCTCAATGTGTTCTCTAAAGTAGTCAGTACAATTCTACTTAAGTAGTAAGTACAAGTAATGCTATGAGAGAGTAACAGGCAAGGAAAAATCTCAGTGGCTTAATAACATCTTTATTTATTTCTTGCTTTCTCTACATGTCCAGTGCCCCAAGTTTGTGGGGCTTCAGTAGCTCAGTCACTGAGAACCCAGATTAATGAAAGCTCTACTATTTTGTGGCTGTACTAGCTGGAGCACACCACCTTCTTAGTCAGAGGGAGAGGCTCACAGAGAGCTCCATGTTGGCTCTTCAGTGCTCTGATCTGGAAGTGATACATACCTTTCCTGTCCTGAGTTCTTTGACCAGCACTGAACACACAGCTGCACAACTGTGAGAGGACAAGGAGATGTGGGACAGCAGCTGGGATTTTTGGTGATTTCCATTGTCTCTGCCACACTATCTCAGAACTTGTGGGCAAAATGGTGGTGACAGCCATGCCTGCTTTGAGACTATGGAGTCCATTGGGATTGGAAGGAACTAGAGAAAGATGGACATACAGTTCCTATCCACATGCTTATTATGAGATCTATAGTTATGTTGCTTCAGAAAGAATTAAAGTTGCCAACTCTTTAAATTTGTATAGTATTAAAATGTGAGAAAGCTACTGGAAAGTACGAGAATTTTCAACCTAAATTTATGAGGAAGGAAGCCATAGAGACTAGTCCACCCTCCCATGGATCTATAAATACCTGTGCTGTCAAGACTCAGGATTTTGCATTTGGAAATGACATGTATGTATTGACAAGCAGGGATACAAGAAGATAGAAAATTCTATGTGCAGTATGAACACATCAACATGAAACAACTAACATAAAAGGTAAATGCAGAAAAAGAAAAGAAAATACAGTCAAATGTAAATGATAGTCACTTTCAGATGATGGTATTAAAGGAAATTTATTTTTCTCCTACTTTTCTGCATTTTTGGTATTGAAATTAGCACAGAATGAATTTGCATGACATGTAATACATGAATACCATACACAAAATTATTCCTGGGGCACATGGTTCATCTGAAACATGTGCAATGGTGAGAAAGCCACACTGTCATTAGCTCTGGACTGGCATAGAGTAGGTGCTCAATAAATATTTATTGAATGAATGAATGATTACATATGTGTGTGTATGACTTGGCCCACAAATAACTAAAAACCTAATATAGGTGAAGAGTTTTTAATGGAGTGTTACTGAAAATGAAAAGCCCATATTCTTGGTTCTTGGCCTAGCATCCGTTGTTCCTGGCCTCAGTGCATCCTTACAGGAGAAAAGTCTGCCCTGGGGAGAGAGAGGTGGTTACTTCTTTTAGTAAACAGTAAGAACCCCATGTGCTGTTAGTTGGTCTCCTGATATCCTGGGATAATGGTGGCTAGAGCAGTTCTTGTCTTCATGGAGTCCTCCAGGATGAGAACTGAAGAAAAGTTTATCACACATATTTACTTTCTAAAAATCCCACCAGACAAGTTAAATTATTGGAAAAGGCCATCCCGTAATATCTTGTCCTAGACAAAAAAATAACTTAAAAGCATATATTCTTTTTAATAGAGATTAGAAATTTTAGTTTGTTCTTTTACTTTGTTATTTGGAGAATGAGAGAAGGAGGTGGTTTAGTTAGGAGGGAAAGAGTCATGGCCATTTGTCTACTTAATTTGGAAAGTCTGAACATTTATAATAGTAAAATATTAAAAAGGAAGAAGTTGAATTATCTCCACTGAGACACCTAACTGGTACCTAGAATGGAAATGGGAACTAGAAACCAAGAATAAATTAGTGGGCTTCCAGGCAATGTGCAACTTCTCAGAGTTGGTAGGATATTGGATTTTCTGAATTATAGTGGTTATTCAGTGTTGTAACTTTAAAAGGCTTTTGTAAATTTTGGAGACAAGACTATCTTATGAAACGTTGATGATTTCTCATGGCCCTCTGATATCTTTTCTTATGACCAGGCTAACATCCATTTAAAAGAACTATAGAAGGGAAAATGTTGAAAATGCTATCTCAAAAAGACCTCTATCTCAATCCTTCCAGTACTCCAAATTCTGTATCACCTGATGATTTGATATGTGGCTCAAAAATACCAGGAAGCACTTGTGTTTCATATCCAGAATGCATGTTCTATGACAGCAGGGACCTTGCAGCTAGAATAGTACTCAGCACCCAGGGGATTCCCACTGTTTATTGTTGACAGAATATAATTTGTTCTTTGCCACACCTGAGGACCCAAGAATCCAACATGTGAAGCCAAAGTTTCCATTAAGATAAAAAAAATAGATGGTGACTATCATTTTTTCCTTGAGTCAGTGGCCTTGCATTCAGGTTACTTGTTTTATTTTGATGAGACAATAATAGAGATGGAGTCTGAGTGGGCTGGATCAGTAGTAGGAGAACTCAGACATGATTGGTTTTGTCTGAGGAAGTTCAAAAAAAAGCAGTATTTAGGGTAGATATCAGGGTGGTCACAGTCACTTACAGTTGTAGCAGGGAATTACCAGACATTCTAATCCTAATGACAACCACAACTTCAATCACTTAGGCATAAAAGATAAGAACTGGAAATCATCAATAGTTCAGATGAATTTCAATGACTGTTTTCAATTTACATGTTGGTATACTTTACTGATACCATGTGACTTCTGTGCCCATCTAGTTAGTGAACACTGAACCATTCTGATTAGAATGGGAATTGTATTAACATTTAGTAAGGAAACCTGTTCCTGCATCACCATTATTAGACTTCCCAGGTATATAGCACTCAACACATAAGAAAGAAACACTCCTCTACTTTGGGACGAATAGACTCCTAATAGGAAATTCTATTCCTCATCCAAGCCAGAAGATGCAGGCCTTACAGAATTATGTAAACAATATGTTTTGGAAGGAATTTACCATACTCTTGACTTTGGTAGCAAGAGCCTTTATAGATCTTGTTTAAAGAGAGACAGAGAACTGCTTGGCCATGAAGACTTAATCCTTGGCCTTATTCTTTGCACTGATTTCTTTTAGTAACTGTTGTTGGAGAAAATGTGGTACTTGGGCCAAAGACTTCCTAGAAATTTTAAGTTTGCCAAAATTAATGAGTGGAGGCCAAGGACTCTGGAGTGGTCAAAACAGATACCTGGAACTTCAGGTACCTTTGAACCACTTGGAAGCACAGCTGTAAGTCAGGTTGCTCTTTTCAGGCACCCAAAGCCAATAGACCAGTTCTTCTTAATGCACGGCCCTAAGTGGGGCTCTAGGTATTCTCCATCTGAGGACTGATCTGATCCTCTCTCCTGCCAGAACTTCTACCTACTAGCGTGATTTGTCCAGGCTTGTTCCCAATGGATACACCACAAAGCTAACACTTTAGAAACACATTTCAAGTGGCCTTTCATTTCAGTTGGTCTTAGCTCAACTGCCAATTTGAGAACATGCTGGGCTTCATCAGCATCAATTGGGAAGATTTTGACAATTACAGATCCATAGGTCCTTCCTTAGAGGTTATGATTCTGTATGTATAAGGTAAAAGTGCTGGAATATGTAATCTTTTTGTTTTTTTCAAAGAAACTAATCCAATGTGAGGCTAATTTGGAACTGATGGTCATTTACCGGGGAAAGCTGGAGCCAGGTGCTGTCAGCCCTGATGTCATATTGGTAAGGCACCAGGGACCTCAAAACCCTGTAAATGGTTTCACAAGAACTTTTTTGTGGGTCACAGTTATCTTTAAGCAATCTCTGTTTCCTTTTCCTGGGCCCTTTCTTTATCTTGCTTAGGCTTTCAATGGCAACCCAAGGAAAAGCCCTCTGAATTCCATTTTGCTGACCTCAAGGAGAGAAATCAATTTGGCATGAGTAAGACAGTTTTTGACTCCTTTATTTCTACCACCAAAATCTTCTTCCCCCAAATTTCTCCTCAGGAGCATAGACCTATTGTATTTCCTTCCTGTGACTTTGGTCCATGCTAGGATTTTCCTTTGGGGGCCAAAGACTTGGGGGATGTGAGGTTAAAATTGTAAAATCATGGTTTTTAAACATTTTTATGTATGGGCCTCAATAAAAGTGCATTTTATAATGCAACACATTATTACACATTTATGCACCTCAAAACGTTTCATATAACACTATTCATTCTTACTACAGGTGATATACTCCACTCTTCAATCTATACTCTATCTAATAAAAAATCTGGCCCAGACATACAGTTATTTTTATGATCTAATGGGGCTCATTTTTTGAAAATTACTTCTGTATCCAGACTAAGCTATGTCTTAAGTATGGGCACAGAGAGAGTAAACAGCAGCAAGGAATTCAACCTACTTACAATTTGGAAGTTCAGTTATTAGCCCTTAACTCTATGGGACAATTTGCTGATTCAATGAGCAGTTGTTACAGCATACAGGCAATGCCTCATAGAACGCATCTGGAAAGTACTGGTCTTATCATCATGGCTAGGATCTAAAAGCTGAATAATTAGAAGGAAAAAATAGATGCCAGACTATGGAATTTGAGCCATAATCTTCAATGAGAGTAAGAAATCTTTGTTAAGAATCCACATTAATTTCACAGAACCATTCCAAAGGAATGTGTCTCACATGTGTCTGAAAAAGACTTGAAAATAACTAGCACTAAAGGATAATTATTAAGATCACAGATGCAAGAGGAATCAGATAAACCTCAGTTTGGGGGCTGGAGGTGCGGCTGAAGTGGTAGAGCTGCTGCCTAGCAAGTGCAAAGTCCTGAGTTCAAACCCAGTACCACCAAAAAACAAAACAAAAGAAATAAACAATCCTTCGGTTTGGTCCCTGATTACTAGCTGTGCCATCTTGGGCAAGTTCTTTAATCTTTCTTAGTTTCAGTTGTCTCATCAGTAAAATAGGAAGAACAAAATGGGATCTAATTGCTAATGATATTATAATGGATATTATAAAGATTAAAGGAAAGAACATGAAGTATTTGGCAAGGTGCATTATAGACAATCCCAGCTTCATGGTAGTTATCTGTATCACATCAAATCTCAGATGTAGATTCAAATAGTGGACTTTTTTCTTGTTTAAGTTTGAGAATGTGTGGTTAGGGACCTTATATTAACTTTTAGTACTGTGCCATAAAGTCCTTGAGTAATCATTTAGGTAGATTGTTCAGTCCTCCCCACAACCAGGTTGTTACTCGTGGGTTTATAGGGAGGGGGCAGAATTGCTTAATCCTTGATGAAGCTTCTCTAGCTGATCTTGAAGGAGGACCAACTCCTCATTTATAATTGTATATTTATATAACATTATATACAGATATATATATTAATATGGCAGTCACCTACTTATATCACAGTAGTTAAACTTTGCTGACCTTGGTCAAGTTGGACTGAAATGAGATCAAAGTCATAGAGGGCCTTGAGGGTGGACTTGCTGCTTAGTATCTTTCATTAGTCAACTGATGAGGATATTTTCTCCATGGGGACTTGACCAGAATTCTACTCAGCCACATTTTGGAGCCAACAATGATATTAATTATAATAATCATATTAGCTACCATACTTGTTGCACTTACTATGTGTTCTAGAAATTTTGCATATAACTCATTTATTTATTATAGCAATCTATGAGATTGATACTACTATCTCCATTTTGAAGATGTGGAAACTAAGCACTGAGAGGGGAAGTAGCTTCCACAAGGCTACATAGCTAAAAAATAATTAAAGTATAAGCCAGAGTCTATGAAAGCAGCAGCATTCAATCACCTATATTGTATCCAGCTGATTTGGTTGGATGGATGGCGAGGAGCAGCATCTCTGAAGGACTCACCAAGTCCTTCATGGAAGTGGTGGATATTCTTTAGCCTTTGAAATTGTGGACATAATGTTACAGCAGACTATGCACACAGGAGTAATAAAAAAAATGTCCCTATGACATTGTGCCTCCCAACTTAGCACTGCATGAGAAAGGAGATATGTTAGAGAGGAAGTGACATACTCAATACCAGGAGAAACCTTGTGATTCTTGTGGATGATTGCTGAGTTCCAGAGTGGGCTGTTAGAGAAATGCAATGAATAGCAGAGTGGCTTCACATAGCCTGTTCATTCCTTGTACTTTTCTTTTTATTGTTGATCAACCTATGATATTCAGTACCTAACAAGGCTGAAGCTTCCATAGAGGGGGTGCAGATACCTTGCTCCCTGTATTGAATTTAAGAACTTCCCTTCTCCAGGTGCTGAGGAAAGGAAGCCTCGGCATGCAAGATAAAATACAATGGCTTAATTTGGAGCATTGACTGTCATTGCTCTACTCCCTAAATTTATAGCACATTAACCTTAGAACAGAGAAAATTAAAAAACTATTTTCACAAGATGGTATTTGAAGAGAAAAACCCAGAAAAGTACCCATGGTTAGAGGCCCTTGCCCACCTCTCCCTGGACACAGGGTAGGATTTCCAGCTGACTGACAACTGTTGAGGCCTAGTCTCCAATACTGGTGCTCACTAGCTCCTGCTGGAGAGACGCCAGCTGATGGGGGAGGGAGTATTAGGAGAGCAGCCTTCTCCCCAGCCCTGCTGCCCACACCTACCTCTCTTGACCTGTAACTGGGCCTCTTCCGTTCCCAGCTTGGCTTGGCAGTACTGCTCTATGTGACGGCCTCCAAGAAGTCTCTATGCCTCCCAGGCTCCTGAGGCACCCGAAAGGGCAGGTTGGATAAGCCTTAGTAACACAGACCAACCCTGGGGAGAGGGCTGCTCTATGGCTTTTGGTCAGGCTGACCTGAAATGAGTTGGCAGGCCTTATTCAGTCCAGAGGGACAGGTACCCACATCAGGAAACCACCATCCTAACTGGCCCCATTTTTGGCAGTCTGAACTGAGAAGCTAAGAAGGGAATGGAGAACGTAGAATTCCACCCCACCTTATAGACAGGCCTGTGGGTGGTGGGGAGTGGAGGTGGGAAGACTTGAAGGGCCCAGTGGGGGAAGGGGACATACAGAGGACATCATGTAGCCCTGGAGCTGTCTGCTGAGTGAGGTCTGCCTTCATAGACATTCATCCTGGACCTCATCACATACTCGTGAGGGGCACCCAGATTCAACAGAGACTAGATGGAGGAAAATATTTTTTTCTCCAACAATAATTTCCTTCAGTGACACTGGTTAAGACCTCCCCTTCTCCCTCTCCCCATCCCTCACTCAAGCCCTTGCCAGAAAGGAAAATCCTACGTACACACCTGGAATCGTAGACCAGACGAAAACACTAAAACCAGTCACCCGATTGTGCACACATTCTCTGACTTCCCAGGGCAGCCATGCTAAACAGATCTCTTGGCTGTACCTGTGACTATGTCTGGGAGTGAACCCCTCTCTTGGACCCACTACACCCATAGTGCCTTCTTCTAGTCACCTAGCTTTGCCCAGGGTGGACTAGCTTCTACCTACCCTGTTAATGAGGAAGGATTATGAAAGGGTGGAGGGTTTCTGAAAATAAGTCTGAACCCGAAGTGACAAAGGGGGAAGAGAAGCTTTCTGAATATTGGATTAAGACTGGCTCCAAGGATATTGATATTCCCATATGAAAGCCGTTAGCTTGCCCACTACTTTAGACTTCATGAATATTTTATTGGTTGATTTAAGCGCTGAGATTTTAAAACACATACACACACACACACACACACACACACAAAGTACATTTTTCAGCAAAGGGCTATCATGCTGTCCTCCTGTGCCTGGGGCCCCGATGTGGCGCTGGGGTGATGCCAGGTGGTAACTTTGAGACAGAGTCAGCCGTCCACCTCATAGGAATCTAAATTTATATGTAACCAGGGACATCTAGTGTGGCCAGGGCAAGGTTTCCAGAAGACAAACAGCGGTTTAATATGCATTTGTGACTCACTGAGGAAGCTGACTTCCCCAGCTATGCTGCGCTGGAGTGACCAATTTTCTAACTAGCTTATTGTTTGTAGCTGAATTAAGGAAGGGGAAAATCATTTTTTAGTATAGCATTTGGGGAAAAGGGAAAATTGAGGTTCTGACTTACATTACTTAGACACCTACAAGAATAGATCCTCTTAAAAAAATCCTAATTAATATCAAAATAAATAGTTTCACCATACAATGCTACACCACTCTAATGGCTTGAAATTCTCTTTTCCTCACTATGAATTTCTCATGTCACAGAGGAAATGAGGACAGCCATTCAACACAATCCAGAAAAATCTTCCAGTCAGGTCAAAATCAGTAAGTCCAAATCCTTTTCTTTCCTAAGCTGAATACTGTCAGCCTTTAGTCAATTCATTCTGACCGTAAATGTCAGTCACAGTGAATACTATTGCATTCATTAGAGGAGGGTTGATATGGTAGAAAGAGTTGGGAGTCCTGGCTATAGAATCAGCTTGGTTACAGAGACTTGGCAATTTGCTTGACCCATCCATTGTTTTCCATTTCACAGTCACTAATTGGATGGTACTATTTTGCTCAGAATTCTTGGCTGTAAGTGAGGGGCATTGAGTTCTGATTGGCATGAACAGAAGAGAGAGATTATCATCTCGTATAACTTAAGAGTCCAGGAGTAGTTTGAGGCCCAACTATAGAATTTTGAGGCTCACATAGAATTTTCTTTTTTTTCCTGGCTCTGCTTTTTCTTGTTGGCCCCATTCTCAAGTACCCTTCTGGTGGTAAGATGACTATCAGCATCTCTGGGCTTCCAGCCTACCTCCTCAGCTTTAGGTACAAAAGGAAAAGATTCCTATTTCTGGATGCTTCAATAAAAGTCCTGGGTGTGAATTTTATTGTGCCAATTTAGGTTATGTTCTCATGCCTAAACTTATTGCAGTAACCAATGGGTGTGGCACTCTGGCCAGGCTTAGGTCACATGCTTAACTCTGAGGTCAAATCTATGTAAACCATATGTAGTGAGAGAGGAGGATAAATGGCATCCTAAAAAAAAAAAATCAGTGCACTTGTAATGAATTGGGGGGAAGATGCTACACAGTAAAGTTGATATATAATGTGATCAAGGTTACTAAATGTCCTCCATATTGCTGAATACTATAGTCAATTACTGCTCCTCCTCTTACACAATAATCAGTACCGGTTGAAAACTGGGCTCAACCCTGTCCTGTCATTTTGAGTGTTTTCTTCATTTGAATTTGGCTCCTCCCACTTCCTGTTTGCTTTTGATTGACTGCTCCTTTGCTGTTTCTTTTTACTCTTCTTGGCTGTATCAACCAAGGCCCAACCAAAAAACATGCCAGTGAGTGGGACAGAAGAAATATAATATAAATAATTGCTTTATGCAAGTGCATTGTTCTTATTAGAACATTTATGCAATAGTAAAAAGTGGTTAAAAGCAGGGGTAAAAGAGGACTCTGAGGGATAAAGAAATAGGTAATTGTGAAAGCAGCTACTACTTCTGAGGATGAGAGAGATGAACAAGGAAGGAACCCTTCCCAGCCCCAGCTGAGTTTTAGATGTCTTTGAAGGGGCCCTGGCTGCCTCCAGAAAGGGAATCCTGCCAGTGGTGAAGAAACTTGACAGATGGCATGGGCAGAAGCTGGAGGGTGTGGGCTGCAGCTGGCCCATGAGGGCTGCTTAGGTGAGGGCTTCTCATCCTCTGAACTCAGGGCTCTGTAAATGGCACCAGATCAAAGCCACTTCTTAGTCAATTGCAACACTACTTTTGTGGCTGCTGAGGCCAAAACACTGCAATCAACTTCTCTTTCTTTTCTACTTGATATTTAGCCTTTCAACAAGTTCTGTTGGTTCCGCATATGGATGTATCCAGGGTTGGACTACTGCCACGCTCATTCCTTGGTTCAAGCCATTGTGCTCTTTCACCTGGATGATGGTATTGCCTCTTAACTGGGTTCCCTGCTTTGACCCTTGTGTCTCAACACTTGAAATGTTTCACTCTACTCTTTACCTATGCACCTAGTTTCTGAAGAGATTTTGGATGCAATTCTTACTTTTGTTTTTCTGGACATATGGTTCTTTATTTCCCTTTCGGCTTTTTTCAGGATTTTTCTTTATCTTTGGTTTTTTGTAGTTTGAAAATCTGCCTATCTGAAGTTTTACTGGCATTTGTCCTGCTTGGTGCTGTCTGACTCTCCTGGGTCTGTGGTTTGGCATCTGATGCTAATTTGGGGAAATATCCAGTCGTTTTATTGTTTCAAATGTTTTTCCTATTTCTTTCTCTTTTTCTTTTCCAAGTGATACTCCCACTATATTAACACCTTTTGTATTGTTTCACAGATCTTGGATATTCTGTTCTTTATTCCCCCAGGATTTTTTCTGTTTGCTTTTTCAGTTTTAGAGGTTTCTATTGTGATAGGCTCAAGATTAGCAATTTTTTCCTTGGCTGTATCAGGGTTATTAAGAGGCCCACCAAAGGCATTCTTCATTTCTTTTATAGGATTTCTGATCTCCATCACTTATTTTTGGTTCTTTCTTAGAAGAGGTGTATAATTTTTATTAATGTTAATTTTTTTTCCATGCATGGAGCTTCAAAGAAAAGAAGCGAAAACTCAAAAAAGAAGACTTGGGGACTTATATTCAAAAGGTGATGAGTTTTCCAGGAGTGATGACAAAAGAAAGAGGTTTGGGGACTTTAGGAGTTATACATAGGAAATACTGGGGGGAAACTAACAGAAGATTAAGGTTATTTTAGTAAGGTTTACTTATGCAGTATCATTTCAGTGTTTACTCTCTTTGAAAAAGGCTCCAGTTCCTGCATTCAGAAAATCTTCAGCTTCCAAATCTCTAAGTCTACCCCTGAGGCTACCTTATTATTGTGGAGTCTTGATTCCCAAAAGAGCTGATGGGCATGCTACTGTCTCTGCTGGAGTTCATTTTGACCTTGGAGACCTCGACCTCAACCAGGTACTCAAAATCTAAGAAGCAAATAGGAGAATTTTAGGACTTTTTCTTTTTTGCAAAAGTCCTGAATCATGATTAGAAATTTAATCATGAGAAATCCTAGAAATGCTTAAGTCTCTTGGAAGCATTTATTATTATTATTTCAAATTTTCATTATTTTTCCAGTCCCCCTAAGTCTAGTTTTGACAAAAGCACACAAACACATAAAGTAGTGAGCAAGAAATAGCCAAGTGGGTGGCCAGGGCTGAGGTCAACAGTCACAGAATAAACATGGCCTATTTGAACTCCAGTAGCCAGGCCTGGTGAGATGATTAGGCTTGGTTCTTTCCCCAGGAGTTCATCGTTTTGACTTTAATAAGCGTTTATTGAGTGTGAGTATGTGTAAGGGCTTGTACTGGAAGCTGATGGGGTTAGAGGTTGGGGCCAAAAAGAAATACAATATTACTTCTGCTCCCAAAAGGGTTCAGAACCAAGTGGGGTCAGATGTGTATAAATGGCATAGGAGAGGTGAAAAGGGGGTCAAAGGAGTGGGGAAAAAAAAGAATGGCAGTATCCAGCTCCAGGTTCCAAACTGAAATACTGATTTAAGAGTCCTCTTATAAATTCAACAGGAGCAATGAGGTTGATATGGGAATCTTCTCTAGAACTTTCGGCAGGTGAGCAAAAAAAAGGAAGGTGCTGCTTTCAAATTCTGTTTTAAGAGTGAGCTGCAAAAGTACCTATGGTGATATTAAGTCCTCATGTTATTGTCCTGAATTCTCTTTTCAGTGTGATACTGTATGGCTCTTTCTCCAGGTGTTCTGTGTGAATAGAAAATATGGCTCATGTTCTCCTTATTTCCCAGAGTAATGACACTTTGTTAGGCATCTTCTCTGTTACTTAAAGTAAGTAGAGCTGATCTGAGCATAAGTTATTATTTCCTAGGGAGTCTATAGCTTTATCCTATAACATGTGCATTGAAGTATGGAGTATAATGAGGGTTGGAAATACCAATTATCTATCTATATTACATATCTATCTATAGATATAAATAAGCATACATACGTATCAGTAGGTTTATATAATCTATAAAATTAATTTAAATGTACATGTAGAGAAAAAATGGTCAAAATATGGGAGCCTCTGGAAATAGGGTTATGGTGTAGAGAGTTTAAAGAAGTGACTGTGAAATTAGATTTAAGTGTAAGTCTCGGCTCAGCCACAGAGTAGCTTTGTGACCTTGGACCATTACTTAACTCTCTGAGGTTTAGTTTTCTCAACTAAATATTTGGGATAAGACTATCTATTTTATATAGGGTTGGGATATAAAGCACCTATCATGGTAGAAGGCTCATAGCAAACACTTTATAAATACCATCTAAATTATTTCTACTCCTTTGTAGATGGAACATGGTTGTTCATGGGTAGGAAAGAAGTGTAGTGTGACTGTGTCCATTGGTAAAAGGAGACCCAAGGGTTCAGCTCCTCTATCTTCCCCCCATCCTTTCTGCCTTCAACCATTCTTTACCTTCCCATTGGAATCCTATGCATATTGTACTAGGATTGGGGGGAAACACTGAAGAGGGAATTCAATTCTAGTTTCGGTTAGACCATTGGGTTCTAGTTTAGCTCTGCTCCTGATGAACTATGAAACTCTGGACAAGTGTTTTAACTTCTATGTATCTCAAAAACCACACATGTACAATGAAAATGGGATATATACTATCTACGGAAGTGTTTTTTAAACCATGGGCCACTGCCCATATTTTACATGGTGACCCAGTATGTGTACATGTCATGTGTGCACACATACAAACAAACCTCCACAGTCACAAATATAATGGAAAGATCAGCTTCACAAAACAGTGGCTACCACTGCTATGTGTGGTGTGTTATGATATATTCTATCCTGTTCTATTACATGTAATTTAAAAATTGAAAGTCTTAACCAAGCTCATTAATTTCAAGATCAGTCATGTGTTGGATTGGAGTTCAAACATCCTCCCTATTCTCATATATGGGATTCTAATGCATATAGATGCATCCCAATGGCTGCCATCTCCAGAACCTTGTCAGATATCCTTTATGAATACTTTAGAGAAAGTAGCTTTCATTCAGTAGTAACATGCCTTGGAGACATTACTGTATTGATCCTCTTGGTTCTCCAAAGAAGCTGGTGACACATTATAGTTGGCAGGTAAATGCCTGAAATCTGCAGTGGTTGTACATTTTTTGAGGTCCCATGGCAGATGCTGCAGGTATGGGAGAAGGTCTCTGACTTTATATATAATCCTTTCTATCAGTAGAAGGCCAGGATCATGTTAGGCATATTTGCTTTGAAGTCAAGTTATAAGGAATTCTTTTTAATGATTTATTTTTAGTGCCAAGAAATAAAAAGTTTGAAAAATTGGCCAAACCTCAGGGATACTGCTACCCTCCTTGTAACTTGAACTTTATATCAATTCTAGCATCTTTGATACTAAATGACCCTTATCAGTTTATATATTTATCTTTCCACTGACCTATGAATTCCTTAAAAGCAGAAACTGACTTTCATTCAGCTATTTATTTCCAGATTGTATCAAAGGGTCTAGCATATAGTACCTACTCAATAAATGTTTGTCAAATTCATTTAAGTGAATCTGTGAAACAATTTCAGACAAAAGTTCTTTCTTTTCAACTTTGCTCTAAGCCAGCTAGGCCAGAGACTCTAGAATAAAAGTGCTCCTATTATCAGAACGTGTGCTGCTTTGGCTAAATTACTTTTAAGGTAAGTCTCTTGGATATTCTGACCTTTTACTTTATTATTATTTCCATTAATAATACTCTTTCCTCTGTTGAGATTTCAGGACCCTATTTCTCAAATGATCTGATAAACTAATCTATCCCATGATGAATGTGTTATACCTTCTAAGGGAATTTAGTACAAACAAAAGCATTGATTCAAAGGACTGGTATGCTTTTACTGCTGGTTCTTCTGTTATCAGGTAACTTGATAGTGGAGATATTTTGGGATAGAACCGGGGCAATGGGAGGGAGCTTCTGATTGAGCTGAAGCTCTACAACAAAAGCAGTAGCCTTCTCTACTTTCCTGTAAAACTGTCCCAATTATATTTGTGTGATACAGATGAAGAATCATAAACTAGGCAGCCCATTATCTGTGTGGCATAATTTTCTACTTGATTATATATTGCTAGGCATTTTCTTCCAAATATTTGTTGTACATCTTATCACTCCAGGCATGCAGAAAGGCTCCATTCAGATTGCTCAGGGTTCATGTTTATCTGAAGTGATAAGAGTTCAAAAAAGGTGTAGGAGTAAAGAATCTACTGGTTCTATCATAGTTCAGTGGTGGTTAGCATGATGAACACTATGCACTATGCTAAGAAAGGCTCAGAGGAAGCAGACCACTGACTGTTCTACTTTAGAGTCACTCCACTGCTTTGGTTGGGACCCAATAGTATACCTGGACTGCAAGATTATCAACATTGCTAATAAAGTTTTTTAGTTTCTTGTTACATTATGCAGTCTCACCTAAAAGAGAGACCATCCTACCTGCTGTAATATATGTGATAACTATGTGATGGTCTCCTCAATATGAAACTTGTTTCACAATAGGATCATAAGTGCTGGCTTTGATTGTAATCTTACCAAGGCCTGTGCCCCTCACTGGCTTTGCTGCTGAAAGCAGAAAGAATAGATCTCTTTTTCATAACCATGGCAAAGACTGTAGGTCTTGAGAAGTCAAGACAACTTTGTTCTTTCATCAGACTGCATGTCAGCTAAGTGCCAGGCACTAGGGAAAGGCTGGAGATTCAAATGTGCATGTTGCTGTCCCCATCTCCAAGGAGCTGATAGTGTAGTATAGATGGGGATAGAATGGTGAGGACATATTCTGAGGTAAGTACTGCAGTATCTCTGGGTGTTAGGTGTTGTGGGAGTATGCTAGGGAAGTTGGGAGCTGCTTTCACAGATGAAGGGTCAGCTGCGCTTTAACATAAACATGGAGTCGAGGGAGGGACAAAGACATTTAAATTAACAAAAACAAAGAGTTATGAACATGCCTGACATGCTCGGGAAGTATGGAGGTAAGTGTGGTCACAGCATTCTATAAGAATGGGTGGAACAATGGAAAATCAAGTAAAAAGTGTGCATAGGAAAAGATTGGGAAAGATGAGACATATTAAAGGAAATTATTTTAGTTGACCAGAGATATACTTGAGAAAAATAAAGCTTGTTGCTTTTTTACATGCATAGTAAAGATCGACATCAGAAAAGAACAGTATTAGTTGCATATAAACATCAGTGGTCCTCTGTTTTGTTCTTATGAACATCATTCTGTTTTGAGAAATGCAAATATCCCCAAATTTTTGCTCACTGTGCTTTGACTCTGGGTTTTCTACTTTGTTTCATCTGTTCTTATTGAGGAAGGACAGTCCAGGAAATGAGCAGAGGTCTTGCATCTCTCAGACCTGCACTTGTCAAACACAACAGAATGCAGGCTCTTTGATTCTGGGCCAGCTTGTAGTTCAATAGAGGAAGATCCTTTTTTTTTTCTTTTATTATTTATATGTGCATACAAGGCTTGGGTCATTTCTACTCCACACTCTCCCTCTCCCCCCACCCTCTCAATACCCAGCAGAAACTATTTTGCCCTTATTTCTAATTTTGTTGAAGAGAGCGTATAAGCAATAATAGGAAGGAACAAGGGTTTTTGCTGGTTGAGATAAGGATAGCTATACAGGGAGTTGACTCACATTAATTTCCTGTGCGTGTGTATTACCTTCTAGGTTAATTCTTTTTGATCTCACCTTTTCTCTAGTTCTTGGTCCCCTTCTCCTATTGGCCTCAGTTGCTTTTAAGGTATCTGCTTTAGTTTCTCTACGTTAAGGGCAACAACTGCTAGCTAATTTTTTAGGTGTCTTACCTATCCTCACCCCTCCCTTGTGTGCTCTCGCTTTTATCATGTGCTCAAAGTCTAGTCCCATTGTTGTGTTTGCCCTTGATCTAATGTCCACATATGAGGGAGAACATACGATTTTTGGTCTTTTGGGTCAGGCTAACCTCACTCAGAATGATGTTCTCCAATTCCATCCATTTCCCAGCGAATGATAACATTTTGTTCTTCTTCATGGCTGCATAAAATTCCATTGTGTATAGATACCACATTTTCTTAATCCATTCGTCAGTGGTGGGGCATCTTGGCTGTTTCCATAACTTGGCTATTGTGAATAGTGCCGCAATAAACATGGGTGTGCAGGTGCCTCTGGAGTAACCTGTGTCACAGTCTTTTGGGTATATCCCCAAGAGTGGTATTGCTGGATCAAATGGTAGATCAATGTTTAGCTTTTTAAGTAGCCTCCAAATTTTTTTCCAGAGTGGTTGTACTAGTTTACATTCCCACCAACAGTGTAAGAGGGTTCCGTTTTCCCCCGCATCCTCGCCAACACCTGTTGTTCGTGGTGTTGCTAATGATGGCTATTCTAACGGGTGAGGTGGAATCTTAGTGTGGTTTTAATTTGCATTTCCTTTATTTATTTAAATGCTAGAGCATTTTTTCATGTGTTTTCTGGCCATTTGAATTTCTTCTTTTGAGAAAGTTCTGTTTAGTTCACTTGCCCATTTCTTTATTGGTTCATTAGTTTTGGGAGAATTTAGTTTTTTAAGTTCCCTATATATTCTGGTTATCAGTCCTTTGTCTGATGTATAGCTGGCAAATATTTTCTCCCACTCTGTGGGTGTTCTCTTCAGTTTAGAGACCATTTCTTTTGATGAACAGAAGCTTTTTAGCTTTATGAGGTCCCATTTATCTATGCTATCTCTTAGTTGCTGTGCTGCTGGGGTTTCATTGAGAAAGTTCTTACCTATACCTACTAACTCCAGAGTATTTCCTACTCTTTCTTGTATCAAGTTAAGAGTTTGGGGTCTGATATTAAGATCCTTGATCCATTTTGAGTTAATCTTGGTATAGGGTGATATACATGGATCTAGTTTCAGTTTTTTGCAGACTGCTAACCAGTTTTCCCAGCAGTTTTTGTTGAAGAGGCTGCTATTTCTCCATTGTATATTTTTAGCTCCTTTGTCAAAGACAAGTTGGTTATAGTTGTGTGGCTTCATATCCGGGTCCTCTATTCTGTTCCACTGGTCTTCATGTCTGTTTTTGTGCCAGTACCATGCTGTTTTTATTGTTATTGCTTTGTAATATAGTTTGAAGTCAGTTACTGTGATACCTCCTGCATTGTTCTTTTGACTGAGTATTGCCTTGGCTATTCGTGGCCTCTTGTGTTTCCATATAAATTTAACAGTAGATTTTTCAATCTCTTTAATGAATGTCATTGGAATTTTGATGGGAATTGCATTAAACATGTAGATTACTTTGGGGAGTATTGACATTTTACTATGTTGATTCTACCAATCCATGAGCATGGGAGATCTCTCCACTTTCTATAGTCTTCCTCAATCTCTTTCTTCAGAAGTGTACGGTTTTCCTTGTAGAGGTCTTTCACATCTTTTGTTAGGTTTACACTTAGGTTTTGATTTTTTTTGAGGCTATTGTAAATGGAATTGTTTTCATACATTCTTTTTCAGTTTGCTCATTGTTAGTGTATAGAAATGCTAATGATTTTTCTATGTTGATTTTATATCCTACTACCTTGCTATAGCTATTGATGACGTCTAGAAGCTTCTGAGTAAAGTTTTTTGGGTCTTTAAGGTATAGGATCATGTCATCTGCAAATAGGGATATTTTGACAGTTTCTTTACCTATTTGTATTCCTTTTATTCCTTCTTCTTGCCTAATTACTCTGGCTAGGAATTCCAGTACTATGTTGAATAGGAGTGGAGATAGTGGGCATCCTTGTCTGGTTCCTGATTTTAGAGGGAATGGTTTCAGTTTTTCTCCATTAAGTATAATGCTGGCTGTAGGTTTGTCATATATAGCTTTTATAATGTTGAGGTACTTTCCTTCTATTCATAGTTTTCTTAGAGCTTTTATCATGAAATGATGTTGGATTTTATCAAAGGCTTTTTCTGCATCTATTGAGATGATCAAGTGGTTTTTGTCTTTGCTTCTGTTCATGTGGTTTATTACGTTTATTGATTTTCATATGTTGAACCACCCCTGCATCCCTGGGATGAAGCCTACTTGGTCGTGGTGAATAATCTTTTTGATGTGTTGTTGAATTCGGTTTGCCATTATTTTGTTGAGGATTTTTGCGTCAATGTTCATTAAGGAGATTGGCCTATAGTTCTCCTTTTTGGAGGTGTCTTTGCCTGGTTTTGGGATTAGTGTAATCCTGGCTTCATAAAATGTGTTTGGCAGTTTTCCTTCCCTTTCTATTTCGTGGAACAGTTTAAGGAGGGTTGGTATCAGTTCTTCTTTAAAGGTCTGATAGAATTCAGCAGAGAATCCATGAGGTCCTGGACTTTTCTTTTTGGGGAGACTCTTGATTGCTGCTTCAATTTCATTTTGTGTTATAGGTCTATTCAGGTGATTAATTTCCTCTTGGTTCAGTTTTGGATGATCATATGTATCTAGAAATCTGTCCATTTCTTTAAGATTTTCAAATTTATTTGAATATAGGTTCTCAAAGTAGTCTTTGATGATTTCCTGGACCTCCATGGAGTTTGTTGTTATCTCCCCTTTTGCATTCCTGATTCTACTAATTTGGGTTTTTTCTCTCCTCATTTTAGTCAGGTTTGCCAGGGGTCTATCGAGCTTGTTTATTTTTTCAAAGAACCAACTTTTTGTTTCATTAATTCTTTGTATGGTTTTTTTTTTTGGTTTCTATTTTGTTGATTTCAGCTCTTATTTTTATTATTTCTCTCCTTCTATTTGTTTTGGGATTTGCATGTTCTTGTTTTTCTAGGAGTTTGAGATGTATCATTAGGTCATTGATTTGGGATCTTTCAGTGTTTTTAATATATGCACTCATGGCTATAAACTTTCCTCTCAGGACTGCCTTAGCTGTGTCCCATAGGTTCCGGTAGGTTGTGTTTTCATTTTCATTGACTTCCAGGAACTTTTTAATTTCCTCTTTTATTTCATCGATGATCCATTCTTCATTAAGTAATGAGTTATTTAGTTTCCAGCTGTTTGCATGTTTTTTGTCTTTACTTTTGTTGTTGAGTTCTACTTTTACTGCATTGTGATCAGATAGTATGCACGGTATAATTTCTATTTTCTTATATTTGCTGAGACTTGCTTTGTGCCCTAGGATATGATTTATTTTGGAGAAGGTTCCATGGGCTGCTGAGAAGAATGTATATTGTGTAGAGGTTGGATGAAATGTTCTGTAGATATCAACTAGGTCCATTTGATCTATTGCATATTTTAGGTCTTGGATTTCTTTATTGATTTTTTGTTTGGATGACCTATCTATTGATGATAATGGGGTGTTAAAGTCTCCCACAACCACTGTGTTGGCGTTTATATATGCTTTTAGGTCTTTCAGGGTATGTTTGATGAAATTGGGTGCATTGACATTGGGTGCATACAGGTAGATAATTATTATTTTCTTTTGGTCTATTTCCCCCTTTATTAGTATGGAATGTCCTTCTTTATCTCGTTTGATCAATGTAGGTTTGAAGTCTACTTTGTCAGAGATAAGTATTGCTACTCCTGCCTGTTTTGGGGGGCCATTGGCTTGGTAAATCTTCTTCAAGCCTTTCATCCTAAGCCTATGCTTATTTCTGTCAGTGAGATGGGTCTCCTGTAAGCAACAAATTGTTGGATCTTCCTTTTTAATCCATTTCGTCAAACGGTGCCTTTTGATGGGTGAATTAAGTCCATTAACATTAAGTGTTAGTACTGATAGGTATGTGGTGATTCCTGTCATTTAGTTGTCTTAGTTGTTTGAAGGTTTGTTTGTGTGTACCTAAGTTGAGGTTACTCTCTACTGTCTTGCTTTTTCTTTTCCTATGATTTGGTGCTGCCTGTCTTTTCATGGTTAAGTTGGGTTTCACTTTCTGTGTGCAGAATCCCTTGCAGAATATTTTGTAGTGGTGGCTTTGTGGTCACATATTGTTTTAGTTTCTGCTTATCATGGAAGACTTTTATTGCTCCATCTATTTTGAATGATAGCTTTGCTGGGTAGAGTATCCTGGGGTTGAAGTTATTTTCATTCAGTGCCCGGAAGATCTCACCTCACGCTCTTCTTGCTTTTAATGTTTCTGTTGGTAAGTCTGCTGTGATTTTCATGGGATTACCTTTGTATGTTACTTGTTTTTTCTCTCTTACAGCCTTCAATATTCTTTCCTTAGTTTCTGAACTTGTTGTTTTAGTGATGATGTCGTGGGGTAGTTCTATTTTGATCTGGTCCGTTTGGTGTCCTGGAGGCCTCTTGCATCTGCATGGGCAGGAGGATCCTTAATACCAAGTATAATATCATCTATAACCACGTGGCTTGGTGGATGAAGTTGGTATTACCATTAAGGAAACTGAAAGAGAGGTTGAAGGTTGGGAAAGAAGACCCAAAAAACTGTATAAAATTCAAGCATTTTTATTATAACCAAAAATAGTAAATACTTCATATTTTGAGCCATAATAATGTAATGCCCTCCTATTCTATTCGATTCTATTCTGTTCTTTCTATTCTATTCTATTGTGTTGTGTTCCTTCTGTTCTGTCCCTCACTTCCCATTCTATTCCATTCCTTTGATTAAGAAATGTTGACCACAACTCAATAGATTGACCTCATGAGATGCTAACCAATTGTGATTCAGTTTGAAAAACACTGGATAATAAATCTCTTCTACTCTGATGTATATGGTTCCATGATACAGTAAAGTAGGAAAACACAAATTGTTCACTAAATATCAAAACAAGATTAAACTCTGAAGTAGACTAAGGGTGGTTACCTCTTGCCTTGGTCTACTGCACTCCCAGACCTCATTTTCAAGGGTGACCACTTTTAAACCCTTCCTACTGATATATGACCCCTCTATTTGTAGGTAATATTTTTAGACTATTGGCTCTTAAGTTATCATTTCAAACATTAACTAATGACTTCTTGTCCACCAACCCTTCCTCATTAAAATTTTGGGGAAATAAATAACAAGATAGCAGTTTTATTGCTCCAAAAGCCCCTGGGGAGCATAGTTTTAGTATGTTAAATTCATCAACACCAATCTCAGAACAAAACAGACTTCCCCCACTCACCAGATACAGGCAATGCAGCTTCCCTTCTTAAGAGCAAAAATCTGTGGCATGGTAACAGAGAAGAATCCATATAACTCTGCATGCAGGAATATTCCCCGAGGGGGAGGGGAGAAGGAAATGGCTAGATTAGATATGTTTTGTTCTTGTTCCCAAACTTACCATTACTGTAATTCAGTCCTCCCCTGGAAAAGAGAGAGAAGTGACAAGTGGCTCAGAAGACTCAGCTAAGTAATGTTATCCACAAGGAAACATTCATCCACCTAAGTTCTAAACAGTTCAGGAGAAATCTGGACCCGGGAAATGGAACTTGGAACTTTGAACAGGTGGTTAGAGAACCAGAAACATCTTAGTTAGGGATTTTTTTTTTTTTGTCATTGGTCTGGCTCAATATTGCAATTGACTTGTGTTTTACCACTCAGAATCTTAGTACCAGATGCTCAGGTCTGGGAGACCCAACTGTTAACATCATTGCATAAAATTAAATTAGATTTTAAAAACCACACAAATATTAAGACAAAGTTATGGATATGTCTGAACATAAATTAGACTGAAACTTAAGCTGGATGCTCTAAGAATGCAAAGTCTCTAAATTTCATTACATAATTCACCATCATCTAAGATGGGGTGTGGAGTCTATTTGGCACTATTAACCGACTTCAGCAGTTGTTGTTAAGGCCCAGACTAGAATCAGAATACTGCAACTGACAATAAATTAGAGCTGTGTGTTAGGTTTGTATCTAAAGTCACAGATTCCAAGATTTCTCTCGGAGTCATGCTTAAAGGTCTTATTGCAATGGGAGGCCACACATAACACACAGGCACAATAGTGTTAGGAACTTCCAAATTAGGTTTGAGAAGTTGGGTCCTTGCTTAATTATATGACCTATTCAACAGATGGGCTTGCCAGCAGAATAGTATTCTGTTGCATTTTTCTGACCTTTGGGGATTTAGATTTGCAACCTGCATCAGCAAAACTTTTGGCATTTAATTCTATTAAAATCAAAGAGCCAAGTTTCTGCTCCTGTTACATGAGCATAGTTCTTACTGACGTCAATGAAAGCTGTGCATGCATAACTGAGGGCAGATTTTGGCCTGGGCTTTAGACATACGAGAACTGGCACACTAGGCTCACATGAGAACTCTGTCCCACTGGCCTTCTGATGGCATGGCTTCCTCATTCTTCACTTCTATCTTCACATTGGGAAGTTAGCCTTCATCCAAAACACAAATTAGAAACATTATCTCATAAATCCAAGCCAGGTGCAAATTTAAGGTAGATGTGGTACAAGTTACCTGAGTGGGTAACTACCCAAGAGCAAATTTCACAGATTAGATAGGCTGCCTTCCTTTGAAACTTCCTCAGTTTCTAATTAATAAACTTAAGTAGATAGATGAGGGAAGCTTGTACTACTTCTACCTTTCTGTTTGATGTTTGCCCTTGAAAGTGCACTACCTACACAGAAGTCAGTCTCCAGCTCCTGTGTAAAAAATGTTACAGACATTGCACACCTGGATAGAGGAAATGACATGTTGAATATTTATTGGATAAATGGATTCTTATAAGACAAGAGATAATAGTTGACAGTTACACAATGCTAACTATGTTCAGGGGCTCTCTTATATTTATTAAATTACTTAATCCTAACCACATCTTATCATGTAGCTTACTCTTTTATAAATGAGGAGCTATAGTGATGTTAAGGAACTTCACAGATCTAAGTTCTGGAACTGAGATTTGAATCCAGGGGGTCTGGCTTCAGAGATTAGGCTATGATCCATTCTGTTTATCGGCCTCTCAGTTAAATTGTAAGTATTGGTTATCATTAATTAGTTATTAGCCAAGTAATGTTTATTGATAGCTGGACAATCCCACTGAGAAAGACAGGAACATTTTGCTAGCAAGAACTTGTCAAGAACTATTTGTGTGATCTTCAGTGTCTGAAAAAAGTGCCCCCCCACCAGACAGTTTTTCTAATACGGAAAGCAGTATCGTGTCCTTTCAGACTAACCAAACATTTCAGTCTTGACATTTTTCAGCAGTGATTTTTTAAGACAAATTTTACCTATGCCACATTTAAATGAATTAATAAAGGTTACAATGACCATTATTCCCCACAGCTAATTTTCTATAGTCCTTATTCTTTGTTTTTTAAATTAAATGTTTCCAAGCTGTGCATTGGTGATGGTAGGAAGGTTCTCAAAACTGGCCACTAGTTATATCTGCCTTTTTCCCTTACAGGAACATGTCTGAAGTTATCACTGAGTTGGATGAATACATATGATTTAATATATACATATTCACTTTACTTGAAAGTTTGAAGGACACAAGTGTAACCAGAATATGGAAACTTTTCTCTTGCCTCAAATTCTACAGGCAAGAATGGAAAGAAGATGGTCTTTATCTAAGAATGTATGTGGTCTCTGTAGAGGAATTGCTGAATTTTGGTTTGGTCTTTGTGTTGCCCAGGTTGTACATTTAGGCAACACGTTCCTTAGCAACAGATGTGTTTCTTATTTTGGCCACCTCTTTGTCTTTGATTTTCAAGTGGGAATTCCTGAGACTGTCCTCCTCCATTAGATACCAATTTTTTTTTTTTAGCTTACGGTTCATATGTCATCTCACAGATCTCCCTCCTGGTAGCGAGCAAATGATGGAGCTTTGGAGTGTAGGAAGAGGTCAAATTTTACTGATTCTCCTGACATGAGGAAATCAAGAAAGGGACATGAGGAATTCGAGAAAGGGAAAGGAGGGAATATTGTTTTAGCAATATTGAATTTCTTTTATTTTTATTATTCATTTATTGATGGTACTAGAATTTGAATTCAGGGCTGTAAGCTTTCTACCACTTGGCTCTACCCCTGGAACCATGCCCCAGCCCTTTATTTATTTAGTTATTTTTCAGGTAGCATCTTGCATTTTCACCTGGGCCAGTCTCTGAACCTTGATCCTCCAGATCTTCACTTTCCAAGAAGCTGGTATTGAAGGAATACACCAACAAGCATGGCCACGATATTGTAAGATGGTACAAGTCATTCAAAATGTTTGGGGAATGAAGAATATTACTTACCATGGTCACATGACTCATGAATGACAACGCAAGGATAAGAATTCAGAGCACTTAACCTTACTAAACCATACTCTCATACTCTTTTCATTTCAAATATCTTAAAACAAAGCACTGGGCAAGGAAGCTTTTTGTTTTCCTTTCTTTAAACCTAGACAAAGAGAGATTTGAATTTGCATTCATTGCAATCCTAACCCACTGGCAGAACATACAACACATATGTCTTTAAAGTGGGCTTTCCTCTACTGACAAATAATAATGTGCTCTTTTGCCTTTCTTCATTATCTCTTTTAGTAATGTGTCCCAATTTTAATTATATTACAGTCCTCACATGTTGTCTCCTGCTTCTTTAGACTCTCTTTCAGAGAAGAGCATTTCCTGAGTTCATTTCAAGAGTGATAGAGGGAGTAATGTGATCAAAGTGCGTTATGATGAAACCTCTTGCTATGTACAATTTGATATATGCCAATCAGGAAAAGATAGAAGAAAGTTCAAAGTCAATCTATAGATCTTCTTTCTGGGCTTCTTGGATTCACTGTGTGATGACCATCAGCTTCTATGTACATTTTTCTGAGGACAGTGTACTTACTAGCTTACAAATCATCTACTATAGATCATGAGTGAAAAGTTCAAGTTGCTATTTTATTATTACAATACTAAAAACCGGACTCTCAAGAACGTGAGTCACTGGCTCTAGTTTTACCTTCTATAGCAGAGCTTTCAGAGCTGGGCCCCATGGGAATCCCTTCTAAAACTGTATTTTGTTTGGCCCACATGGTGTTTTTAAAAAACTAATGAGCCAATATTGAAGAAATTGACAGATTTCTCATAAAAGTAAGGTTTTAGGGCTCTTGTTGAAAAAGAGGGATTGTGCAATCCTGCATCCACATTCCCATGGGGCAGTGCTTTGCTGGTCCTGGGTGGGGTCTGCCTCCTGCAGAGGGAGCATAAGTTCTCCAGCTCTTCACAGCCTTCTACTCCCTAGAGATTTCCACACCCTGTGGCTGCATGTCACTTGCCATTTATTTTTACTCATGCACTATTGTTTTTCTAACAATAGCTCTCCAAGGGAACTTACTCCCTTATGTTACCTTTGTGAGTCCGTAAGGCATTTATTTACGAAATCTGTGACCCCTAGAATTGGGCAGCCCAGAATAATCCTTAACATGAAAGACTTTTCAAATATTTGAAGTCCTCTTTTTTGTGAGGTAATAAGTTTCAGTTGTTTTCAGTACCTATTACTCCTCTGGAAACTCATTTAATTTGTCTAGGCTCCTTTTAAAATATGGTTTCAGAATTGCTAGAATCACGAACTTCTACTATCCTTTTCAACTCTTAAGTTTTGATATCTGAAGAATCTGTAGAGGCTCATGCGCTAATTTGGTAGGGTAGATATTTTCTGTTTTATCTGCATAGCATCCTTCCTTCTGGGCATACTTCTCTCCTTTTCTCCAGAACATGCCACTTGCCATGCTCTCCTCTGGAAGCTGTTCACTGGTTATGAGGCCCTCCTTCTTTGACCACAGCCTGGGCACCTGTCCTAAGCCAAGATAATCAGAGGTTTTTTTCTTCTGAGACTTTTCTAATCAGAGCCTGAAATTCTGGGTTCTGAGATTGTGAGGACATAAATCTGAAGTTGCAGGTTGCCATCTTCGCGCTGGTCAGAAAGATACTACTACACAGAGTAAAGTAGATAGAAGAGTCATCAAAATACCAAGTAGCATCATTGCAGTCTCAGTCACACCTAATGCTCTTTCCATATTTTCATTATTTAGGTCAGTATATTCTTTCTCCCTTGCTTTCTTTTTTCTCTCCTTCTATCCATCTCTTTAGTTTTCTATCCTTCACTTTCTTTTTATTTTCTTTAAGTTTTTTCTTATGTTGATGTAAATTGCATTTCTCCATCTGGCAACCAAGCTCTCCCCCCACCCCAAATTGTACCTACCATATTAGAGATTCTCAGTTTCTATTATTGCCAGAAGAGAAAAATGGTCATGTGGTTGAAAAAGAGACTCATCTCTCACTAGGGTTGGCCACAAATTTTCTATGATTTCTATTTCCAGCAATTAGTTCAGGGTTGTATATTTTGGGGAAATAATTATATATCAAAGTAACTTCAATTATGTTTTCTTAATGCTTATATGTAATAAATAAAAAGTTAACAGCAAATCACTGTTCTGTTTAATTGATTGGAATTTTGAGGTTATTGACTACTCATGAATAATAATAGTCTCTATTTTTGCCTTTTCAGGTTTTTGTTTCATACTTATTCCAAGTACCTACGAAAGACTGCAAGGGCAAGTAGTTTTGAGCTTCCTCTTGAGACAGGATACACACATTTAAGAGGATCTTGGTGAAGAAAAGGACAGGGTTGTTTTGATTGTTTCAGTCTCTACCTTCTGTGAAGTGTATTTGTGATCCCAATTTGATTTGTCGCCCCGATCTGCCTTATAGTTGGGGAGGGAAGACAATGATGAGCACCTCCTTCCATCAGATCTCCTCTATACTGTCTCCCTCACCAGTCACACCAAGCAAAAAGGAAGGAAGGAAGGGAAGAAGGGAAAGAGGGAAGAGGGGGAGAGAGAGAGAGAGAGAGAGAGAGAGAGAGAGAGAGAGAGAGAGAGAGAACTATTGCAAAGAGAACTTTGCAAAGGTTGGCCTTATCTCAGTACAGTTGGCCAATCCATGCTTTAATTTATTATGTGGCCAATAACCTTTTGGGTTTGTGAGCAGGTCACTGTCCTTCTCCCAGCTTCTGGTAACTGAACAATTTGAACAATTGCTTGCAACTTTTCCCTGGGTCTAAGTCTATGCTCTGTCTCTCTGTGTGTGTATGTATGTATTTGGAGATCACCATGTTCTTTCAATAATAAATGAGAACATTCTGCTCTGGGTTTGAAATATTTACACCTCTTTGCAATTTAATTAGAAACAAGAATTCTAAGTGAGTGTGTGTGTGTTTAGATGCACATGGACAAATGTACTCAAGTCAAAGTAGAGGCGACACTTTTGAAATATTTCACATTTAGAAATACGTAAATTGATGTAGAAAGTTTTAGGCCTTTATTAACTCAGTAAAATCTAGATGTTCTTCTAGATATTTTGCTGTTTGTCTCCATTCCTGAAATTAGAAAATTTTTCTACATACAATTCCAGTTCCAGGTACTTATATTTCAAAAATAAGAAAATTGATTTTAAGGACAATATAAACATAGCATTCTTTTTTGCTCCTAAACAAAAGAAAAAAGCACTTTAGATCACTAAAAATTATTTTCAATCCCCTGATATACCTTGTTTTTAAACGCTTTTTTTCACAAATTTTAAACAAAAAACTTAGATTTTATGGGTCCAGCATGCTTCTACTATGCCACTCTGCTTGCTAAAAAGTTTAAATTTTAAAGAAAACTCAAACCTCCAGATTCATGTACACATATACATAACCAATTAACTTGGTTCACATCTGATTTATATCCTTTTTACTGTTTTACAATAGTAATTGCAATTTAGGTTTCCTTATCACAAATCTCTTTTGACTAACATGAACTTAGGAAATTTCTGGCTGAGTCTAGAGACACATTTTGTTGTCATACGATAAATCAAATATAACCAGTTTTTACTGGAATTAATCTTTGTTGATGACTCAATACCAATTTCCCCTAAACTATATAGGCGATAGCATAAATCTAACCATGGTTACTGTTGACGTCAGTGCAATTAATTGGCTAATGACTAACATTTCTGCCTAGCATATCCTTGAGAAATCATCCCAAGGCAGCTCATTTAAAATATTGACTAGTATGTGTTTTAGTTTGCTAATTGTCTGAGCAACTTGCATTAATTGCTTTTATCAACCTTCCTTTTTAACAAATGTTAACCATAACATCTACATATGAAAGATAGAAACACACTTATTAAGAATGAATCCAAAAATTAAAAGCACTGAGGCAGCAGCAGCAAAGTACATTCTTGAAGTTGATGGAAAAGTCTTTTCTCACAGTTTTATTATCTCTTAAAAGTTAGTGGCTTCTAATAAATATCTTCTTATTTTTTAGTTGTACCCTCTTAACAAGCAATTTCTATGACTCTGAATGGGAATTATAAACAAATAAGGAGTGACAGGTTTTTGTAAGAAAATCTGGTATTACTATAAAATTCTTCTAGATAGTTACCCTGTCAAGCTTCATCTCCATTTCCATCCCTTCAGCCATT